>NC_022009.1:26852523-26853170 GCF_000317375.1 Microtus ochrogaster | reverse complement strand
GAAAGAAAGGCCACCGTACCCAGAGGGGATCATATCCTACACCTGCACCATCTTCATGTCAGCTTCTGCAAAACAGGACCTGGTAGCTTAGAAATATCAAAAGAATACATCTGTTTTCCTAACTTTCAGACACAAACATCGAATTCTGTGATTTCATATCGCTGCTAGTTAGTTTGCTTCTGGTATGAAAGACGCTGCAAGCTAAAGGAGGCGTGATGTACGGCAGCTCCATAATGCAATCTTCCTATAACCTGCAATCAGGTACGTGTTCCTGGAGATCACCGAAATGCCACTTTTCTCATAAGACTTTACTTCATAGTCTAATGAAAGGCAAAAACTTAAATGATGAAGATCAATATTCTCTACCCAGGGTGACCTCTTCAAGAACATGTGGATCACCCCATTACTCTCTCCTTATTCATCCTTCTGTATTTCCTTGAAGATAGGCATTTATAGATCTGCTTCAAATTAAGAAGATTTTCAGGGATTGAATTCAGAGCGAGGAAGTCATCCTTTGATTTAAATCCTCAGTATTGCTTACCAATCACTTCTCACATTTTGTACCACTTAAGAGTTACACATTTCCAACTCTTGGCCTTAAGCTGATTTTGTCTATAATACACACGTATGTATGTATGTATGTATGT
>NC_022009.1:26848415-26852238 GCF_000317375.1 Microtus ochrogaster | reverse complement strand
GCTGGGATTAAAGGCGTGCGCCACCATCGCCTGGCTTATATAACATATTTTAAAGAAAATCTGAGATAGTCTAATCCGTTTCAGAAGTCACATTCAACAATCAGTATGTTTAACTATCTCATATGTTCTGCCAGGATCCTAAAGATCTTGATAAAAAATATTCAAAATAGGTGCTGAGTATTTGAAACCGGGTATAAAGGAAAGCTAAACATAGCAGTGAAGGCAGCAATGAGAACAGGGATATCTCCATTAGCAGATGCTGAGGCGTTGCCTCCTAATCAGCCGCCCACTTTCATTATGCTGTGGAAAGGCACTGTCATAACCTTTAATAACTTGTTAAATATTTGTACACATGTACATATATCCATAGCAATGCACAGGCAAGAAACACAGCATCTTTGAATTATAGGATTTACCTTACTTTGATGTGTGTGTGTCTGTGTGTGTGTGTGTTTATGTGCGTGTGTCTGTGTGTGTGTATGTGTATGTGTGTGTGTCTGTGTGTCTTTATGTGTGCATGTGTGTGTGTGTGTGTATGTGTGCGTACATGTGGAAACTAGAGATTTATGTTAGATATCCCTCAATCACTTCTCTACCTTATTCTTTTGGGCAGGGTCTTTCAGTGACTTGGAAATTGACAGGTTTTAGTAAACTTCCTGGCCAGTGGGTCCCAGGAAGTCTTCTACCAAGTCTCCATAGTTGGGATTGTAAGCACACCTGTTGTGTCCTGCTTTTAGTGGATACTGGAGAACCAGACTCAAAACATCATGACAGCAGGTCGTTATGTAAATTCTTCAACAACTGAGGCATCTCCTAGGTTCAAGTTTATCTTATTGTTCTTTAAAAGCCCTTTGTCCAGTGAGTGGCCCCTGGGAACTACTCAGCATGGAGAAGAATGGATGAGCTGCAGTCTGGAGCTAACAATTCCTTTTCCCTTCTTTTCTCTTAATTACTGTTCTTTAGGGGGTGTGTATCAAGTCTAGGAATTTTGTTACTGTGTTGAGCTTCTCTTAAGGAGAACGAGGCAGAATTAGAGTAGTGAAAAAAAGGTAGGACCCTTTTCCCATGTGCACCACATCAGAGCTCTAGAGAAAGGAAAGACGCTGCACTGAGTGACTGGCATTTCTCTTTGGGACACTCACACGGATGACAGGACTGTCTACTGTTCATTTCAGATACTGGAAAGCCACACCGTTTCATAGATTCAAGACTACTGATTGCTCTGCTGGTCACTCTTCCCCCGAGGAAGCCAACACCATCACTTAACAAAGAGCTCAGTGGGATTGTCAGGGTCCACCCCTATTTGATATGCCTCCAGATTCCAGCAAATTCTGTCAACTTTGTTATGGATACGGGAGAAGTAATCAAATGATACCTGAATAAATTAAGCCCCCAATTCCACAGAAAATGAAAATTCTCATTGTCAGTTTTAAAACTATTTTTTAAAAGAAAGTCAAAAGAACAAACAGGGACACAGACAGGCAAAAGGTTAAAAACCAATCATCATCATCACCAAGAAGAAAAAATTTACAGTCAACTTTAACAAACCGCATTAATATAGAGTACATGTTCTTCTTTTTTAATAACGCTTTTATATAGAGAAGTTATTCTAAGATCCTGCCCAAGCTTTTGTCTTTTATCTCTTGCCTCCAGCATCTCCAACACCCCCTCAACCACTCTCCCTTTTTTCACCCCTACATACTAGTCACACAGAATCCCTTGAAAATTTATTAACAATGACATTTGGAGAACACAAAGCCATTTCCATTCAATTAAATAAACACAGTGCGTTAACCTTCAGTAAAAGAAGTGGCCGTTCATTTTTATGGGTAGCTGTAAACAGACTTTGAGCTTCACAAAGCCAGGATCAATAGAGCGCTGGCAAACAATCATAATCTCATGCACACACTATCGACAGCCTCTCAGAAAATATAGTCGGATTCTAATGGGTCTGATGATGGCGGCCCGTGGCCAGATATCAGTTTTTTTCTCTGAGAGAATTCCAAAAGGTCAAGAAAATGCCTTTCTGGGGGTGAATTCCTCTGTCATCCTCAGAGGAAACAAAATTGCCAAGCTCTAACATGAGGGAACATGGATGCCCCAAGGGAAAGCCAGCCCCTGGGGAAAGGAGACGCTGCAGATTGGGATAGTGGAGCTACAGACAGCCTGAAGAGGTGAGAGATATTGTCAGATGTGTCTACTGTAAACACCACTGCCAGCGTAGTAATGGGATGGGAACAGGCACAGATTCGTCACAGGTGAAGTTTCTTGTTTTCCTGCCTCCCCTGCCAGGTGAGAAATAAGGTCTAAGAGTCAAAGACTCTGAGTTCTATTTACGCTGCTTCTGGAGTCTGCTCTTGACCCAACTTTTTATCTGTGGGTTCTTTTACTTTTCTTTAGCCTCTCTGGTTCCCTCTTTCCATACACATGCAGAAGGTACCTGGACCGATGCTGCAGTCTACCTGCTAAAGAGCTGGGTACCTTTCCATCTGCTTCCTCAGTTTCCAATCTTTTTCATTTAATAAACATGGGCAGAATCATTTCTATTTCACAATAATATGGGGCAGTGAAAGAAAGTGATGGACCTATGCTGGGCTTCTTAGAAGAATACTTAATTGAAATTATGAATTTAAAACTAATGGAAAAATAAACATGGGAGGAATTAGCAACAATTATCCTAAGCAGTTCCTGTAGGACTTTTCCAGGTTTTTTTTAAAAAAATTCCACCTTTGTTCCCTTCATAGCAAAGATAAAATCAGAATATTTTCTCACTTTTGCAAAATAAAAGACTGCAAATTAGATTTACTGGATATTTATCACAGGACAATCATCGGGCTAGCACTTCAAAGAACTCAGCTCACTAAATAGTAGGTACTAGTGACCATTCTTATGTATGACTATATTTACCTATTATGTACAATGTTGAATACACTATAACAACCAATATTTAATTAGTATTAGTCTCACTTTATAGAAGTCGATCGTAGAAGAGCATTTAATGCTAAAAAACCATTAGTATGGATTGGAACCTGAACACATTTTGGTTAAATGCCTATGATCTGAAACCCTAGACCTGCCATCTCTGTAGAATAAGGGACATTAACGTATCATGGAAATTTTCTAATGCTGTGGAATTCCCCTTCCCTCTCCCGTAAACACTCAATCATGATGACTTGTCAGTTATCAATCCACTCTCGGCCCTTCATTATCCACGGGTTGATGTTCACAATCAAAGAAAAATGGAAACAATACTTTTCTAAGTTCAGGGGCTCTATGTCTGTCAATTCCTTCTGTTTCTCTCTAAGAGAAAATTGTCAGAAGCACTGGGGGAAGGGAAAGAGGGTTGGGATAACTGATATTCTGACATGAACCTTTCTAGAGAAAGATTATGCTAAAGATCGTCAAACCCTGAATTTAGTGGATCGTCTTAAGTAGGAGGCTCTGAGAATGTGCTAAGAATTTAGCAATTAAGATCCTGGCTCGGGAATTAGAGGACCTGGGTTTAATCTTCAACTTTCCTCTTAAGAATATTGGACATGATACAAGTTATAAAAATATCTCTTAGGATAAAATTCAGACAGTTAATATGATTTTTAAGTGACTCGATATATGTGAAATATTAAAATTCCTGAGCTGAGCATTATGCCTGGCCCATAATAGATGCTGCTCATGGCTACCATATTCTTGTTCTTTTCCCACAGTGAATGCTACTCAAAACTACTGTTTCCTCCTCTTTTCCCCTCAAGGCTATTATATTCTACTTCCCTTTCCCACAATAGATGCTACTCATGGCTCTTGTATTCTACTTCCCTTTCCCATAGTA
>NC_022009.1:26835213-26848315 GCF_000317375.1 Microtus ochrogaster | reverse complement strand
TAGATGCTACTCATGGCTCTTGTATTCTACTTCCCTTTCCCATAGTATGCCTACTCAATGCTATTGTATTCCCTTTTCCACAGTAGATTCTGCTCCTCTCTATTGTCCTCTACTTCCTTTCTCCACAGTAGATTCTGTTCATGTCTATTGTATTCTACTTCCCTTTCCCACAGTAGATGCTACACAATGGCTATTGTGTTCTACTTCCCTTTCCCACAGTAGATGCTACTCAGTGACATTGTCTTCTTCTTCCCTTTCTTCTTCTCAAAACTTTGAAGCATATTAGGAAATTAGGAAAAGAATCCTAATGTCATCTTTATCTACAATGGCCTTTTAGCTATGACCTTGAAAAGTTGAATTTTGATTTAATAAATGATTTTACCTTGAATATTTATTAATTTGCATTAATTAACGATGCCCTAAAATCTCACAAGGCAGTCCCAGTGGGTATGTGGACATTAAAAAAAAAAAAAACATACTTCACAATAGATTTCATTGTCTGAAAATAGGCCTGCATTTTAAGACTGGGTAATTCTCATTGGGTTTCTTATGCAATCACTTTGATTTTAATGAGTTAGAGGTGTGTGTCCATGTGCACATGCGTGTATCTTCTAGCAACTTTCAGAGAGGAATGCTATTGTTAGTGAAACTGATCATTAAAACAAATGCTACGAGGAGATGGAGAGACATGTCAGTTGTTAAGTGCACTGGCTGCTCTTCCAGAGGATCCAGGTTAAATTCCCAGCACCCTCATGGCAGCTCACAACCGTCTGTAAGCCATGTTCCAGGAGATCTGACACCTTCATACCAATACACATAAAAAACATTTTTAAAAGAAAGGAACAGTAATGGTATTAAAATAAACAACAAACAAACCAAATTCTACCCACAGCCTATTCACTAGAAACCTCATGCTGAGGTTCTTTGGGTAAAGAATCTTTATACAGAGTAATGCCTACTCTGTGTTTGTCACACTCTTCCCATCTCCTATAACTGCAGATTATTGCAGGATGGGCTTTACCATGGAAGCATGCTTGCTCACTTGACATGGGTACGAGGTGAACAATAGACGCTCCTATGTTGCTAATCACTGAACAGACACAAATGAAGGACCAAAGGAAGGGCATTTACTAATGTGAGCCACAGTAAAGCCATCCTTTTCCTACAGAAAGAAACTCATTTAAGGCGCTCAACAAGTAGTAGCCTTTCTAGAACCAGTCATAACAGGACGTGGTTTACTTCTAATCATTCAGAATCGGCCTTTTTGGAGAACAGCATCATTAAGGAATTGCTAATACATCTAAACCACCATTCATTTAGCAAAGAAGTGATGACAGGCGCATTCACTAGATGGTATGTCATCAACAGTGCTCACATGATAGGCTGGGATAGCTACTATGAATGTTATACATGACAGAGCATTAAACTGGACAAAGGAAAATTTATCCTTGGCCATGAACAAGAATTTTCAGCCTGAGTCATCAGGAATATCAACACACCTCAATTCTTTGATCTGAGCTGGAGCTAATTAGCAAAAGAGCTCAAAAGAGCCTCTCCCTCTTGCATTCTCTCTGAAAAAAAACAAAAGACAAAGCTAATCATTGAAGACTAGTCTTTAAGATTAGCAACACGCAAAGTAAAGCATTAGAACTCTGTGGTCTTTGTGCTTAATCTTGAGTCATTCCTTTGATTTTTCTCAGTCTTTTCCAGATAACATTTCCTTTGTCTCGCTTTACACGTTAGGAAATCTCGACCCGGAGACTTTCCCAATTGATTTCCAGCACAGAAGAGTTTATGCTAAGTTTCTACAGCACCGATATGAAGGAGGACTTCCCTACAGCCCCCTTTTAAAGCAGGCTTTGATTTCTAATCCTAAAAAAGATTCCAGAAGAAGGCAGATGGAATTAAAAGCATGACAAGTAATAAGCATTAGCCTATCCATTCACTGGTCAGCTTGAAAGCTATAGGTGAATTACCTGCCTTTGTCCATGCCCCTGACATGACCAACTGTGCGTGAACCTATGAAATGATGGCCGAAAGTCAGAATGGGGAAGGGTGGGGACAGGAAGGCTTATGTGGCATAGCCTCTTAGCAAAGCAATGGTACCCAGGAAAGAACTGTTACTGCACATCTACAGCAGACAGAAAGGAACACAGTGCACAAGTCATTTAAACACACACACACACACGAGATAGATAGATAGATAGATAGATAGATAGATAGATAGATAGATAGATAGATAGAGCAAACCATATTCAGAAACAATAGACCAACGCATGTCATTTTCCTGCAAGTGCTTTTGCAGTATGAAAGAAATTAAAGGTGAAAGGGGCAAATTATGTCTTTTATGCCCTGTGGCATCAGCCTCAGCCTCACAACTTAAAGCTCTCTAAGCACAACGCAACCTCAGTGGGCCTTATTAGGCACTCTTAAGTTTAGTATTAATAATGAAATGATGTCTCCTAATATTGAGCTGTGCCCACACTCTACAAGCAACAGGGTTAGAGAAAGAAGCCAGAAGCTTCCATTCATTTCCATTCCTAATGCTCCTGTGACCATTTGTGGCCCATTTTGCTTTTTGCTTTTTGTTCTTTTGTTTCTTGAATCAATTTTAGTCTTCCATGCACAATCAGGGCATTTTGCCATCTGGCATGAAAGGGGTGAGAGTAAGCAGAACTCCGGAAATAAAAGAAATAGACAGAAAATGTTCAAGCCTAACACAAACAAGGGGAGTTCACTCAAATCACCATGCTATATAGATATAAAAAGCAGAACCCAAAAGAGGAAGATTTGCCATAAATTACCAAACTCCACACTTTTAGACCAGAACTTCCCACTGAACTATACGAAATTACTTTAATGCCACAAGATCTGTGTCTCTTATTACTGGAGAATGAGCCAGTCTGAAGTGAATGGAAGCATACCCACATATAACACCCAGTGTTATATGAAAGTCAAGCTACTCAGTTCTTATAAAAATCTTTTAAAAAATATCAGATGTGTGTCCTTTATAAAATTAGGTATAAATGTATCATTTTCTTAAAAAGATTGATAAAATCTTTTTGGATGCCAGAGTTCAAGAAAAGCTTCCAAGCCACCGAGTATCTCACTCTCAACAGAGGGAGGCAGTGACCTTTTACTCTTGTTTATAATGATTGTATAATCCTGGCATAGAGGTGTTCAGGGATGCTTTGCTCATGGAATTGGGTCTCTATTTCTCCTTTAGAGGTTCCCTAGCTTCATCTGGTTACTGTTAGTTCCAATACCACTCCTCCACTCAAACGCTTGTCTTCTGTTCTGCCTTGAATAGAGAACAAGGTGTGCTTTCTTTTATAACTGAGTACAAGGACTACAAAGGCAACTTAGCCTTTTATTCCTTAAAAAGAATTCATGACAATTTGTGCCCACATATTTTTATTGATTGAATTTCCCCCACCTCTCTCTTCTCTCTCTCTCTCTCTCTCCTTTAACTAAAACGAGTTTTAAAATTCTTATAGAGGCCAGCCAGTCTATCCCCTCAATCTGTGCAGGAATCCCTTCCTGACCCCATGACATATAAACAGTCTTTTAGTGTATTTTGAGGCACTTCCCTAAAGTGAAGTGAAGAGATGTGGTTTTGAAACCCAGCCTTACTTTAGGGAGTTTGCTTCCTGTCTCCGTACTTCAGCTTCCTCTCCTGTTAAATGTGAGTGCTAGCAGTTACAGCTATGTCACCTGCATACTGTAAAGAGTCTGCAAGAGTGTAGGTTCCTGAGAACAGAGACGGGAATACCCAAGAGTTCTTCCTAATTTCCATGTACTGTTGCTGCTTTCATAGGGAGCTCTCCACCCACTGCTACACAAGGTTATTTTAGTATAATAATTAGAATACTTCCTAGTGGGGAAGTATTCCTATTAAACAGCCTCCAAGTTCCTTTTGGTTACATCTGTCCATTGGTCCTGGTTCCTCTTTCTAGAGCTGGAAAGATGAACGGGTCCATATTCTACATTAATCATTCATGTAGTTGACGGCCATTTAGATTTCTATTTAACTCCCCTTATTTGGTCATTTTCAAGTCTCTCCCCTCCTCAGTGAATGAGAGGCACCATCCTCATCCTACTTTGCCTTGAATAATACGAGCATCAGCCGTGAGCCAGGCACGGTGCTGAATTGTTTGTCTGTAGTAGATAATCCTTCACTCTGAAGTGCAGAGGAAATCCTATCCTCATTTAACCAAGGAGTAACTGACTTTCTCAAGGCTTTACAGTGTTCCAGCTGAGATCCGATGAAGAGTAGACAAAGTGGCACTGGCTAGTGCTCTCTCTCTCTCTCTCTCTCTCTCTCTCTCTCTCTCTCTCTCTCTCTCTGTCTTTCTCCAAACTTGCTATTCCTTGCCCTCTCTTGCTTGCATCTAATGAAGCCAAAAGTAAGAAAGTTGGTTCTCCAGCAGTCACGGCACACTTTTTTAAAACCTGTGCCAACTCATGACTTTAAAAGCAACTGTATTTTAACATTTTTAAGCCATATAAGCTAAACATCTTTTTAAGCTACAGTGTCTTCTACTCAGAATTAGGTTTTAAACCTAAAGCATAATTTTTTGATACTTACTGAAATATATCTATTTTTTTTCAGGTTCAACATTCCTTTAGATGGAGATTCTCTTGAATATCGCCACTTCATCCTGACCATAAAAAGTTTCTGAATGGAGAGGTGCAGAGACCTAAGACAGGAGGGCTTTCTCTGAGATGTCACAGGTATGTCTGTATGCATGCCACTTTGGTTACCATATACATCTATTCATTTAAGCCTCATGAACTAAGTTACTCTCATGACTGCCATATCTGTTCTTCAAACTCTTCAGTAAGTAGTAAAAATGATTCTGGAAGCTGAGTAGTCTGACCTCATGCAAAGAAGTATCAAATTTTAATAGGATTCTGATTGTTTCCCAAGTGAACATTATGTGAGATTGCACTCCCCTATTCACAAAGCAAGTGGGTTCCTCTGCATCTCTACCCTGACCATCTTCTAAATTTCTGTGTACCTGCAGCATCTTGTAATATGAATAGTATAGAGTCCAGCCTCCAGACACTGATCACACTGGAACAGAGATCGAGACTTGCTCATCCGATGTCTTAGCTTCTTGTCATATAAAGCCTAAGTCTGTTTCTTTATATCATAAATACATCAGGCCCTTCTCAGTCTTGAGGATTCCTGGACATTTAACTTCTGCTGCTACGCAGGTGTTTTTGTAATTACTATTCACCTCTCAGGAGCACAAACTTCTAATTGATGTGTGGCATCTGTGCCTATGCACAAGTGGTGACGCCGATGCCTGACCATTGCTGAACTCATTTGGAAGTCAACCTGTGTCCCAGTGGTTTTTCCTCGATCTTATGATGCTACCAGGCCTGCCTTCATTTTCCTGTCAAGAAAAATACACATTCAATGAATGTAGTTCTCCACATTGTGAACCCTCAGCGTTTCTTAAACCATCACTGTTGTTTAAACCTGCTTCACTCACAAGCCAAGCTGTCAGGTCAAATACAGTTTATGGTAAAATATCCTTTTACACTGTGTGAAAATGTGTCACTGTGATTGGTTTAATAAAAAGTTAAATGGACAATAGCTAGGCAGGTAATATAGGTGGGACTTCTGGACAGAGGAATCTCTGGGGAAAAGAAAGGCCGGGTGGAGAGCTGGACACAGAGGGAGCAAGACACGTAGGAGGATAGGTAAAAGCTGTGAGTCATATGGCAATACACAGATAAATATAAATGTGTTGATTTAAGTTATGAGCTAATGGGACAAGCCTAAGCTATAGGTCGAGATTTTATAATTAATAATAAGCCTCTGTGTTGTGTTCTATGAGCTGGTGGACCAAAGAAAACTCCATCTACAGCAGTTTCTGCTACTGTATGTGTTTAGAGACTTATAATTTGTGAATACAGACATGAAGGTATCTGAGCTGCCAGACAGCACTAGACTAAAGTCTACAAATACTCAGGATACTTGCCTGGAATCCGGTGCATGTTTCCTTCATGCTTTCACCATTTATGTGTCAAAGATCAAAGGTGTTCAAATGCAAATTAAATGGAGGCTTTGGCTTGAGAGACCTTTTTTTAAAAAAAATGGTTTAAATCATAAGCTGCCTTGTCCCTCTTTTTATTAAGCCAATGCAAACCTATTTTGTTTGATGTACTCTTGTCCTGTTTTCCTTCTGCCTGTGTTTTTCGCATGTTCTCTATTGCTTATTAGATACCCTAAGCTGTGTCTGTTAATAAAAGTCCACTCTAAAAGAAGCTAAAAGAAGCAAAAGCACAAGCCAAACAAAGAACTCACACACTCGTGGTTTCTAAAAATACTAACAATAACTCTCCTTGGAAAAAAAAATCACCTCAGAGACCTGAAAGTATGGGAGCACAGCCATTCCAGCATGAAGACCCAATTTCTTGGCTCCTATTACACAAATACAGGCAGATCCTGACAGCAAAGTCAAAGACAGGGCTTGCTGAATCTTGAGTTGTGTTCTCCACTTCAGCGTCTCGTGGGTTTTGTTGGGGAAGATTAAAAGGACAAGGAATGATTAATGAAAGCACCCTTCTCCTTAGCTGTACCTAGCCCTAGGACATCAGCATTGTGAGGAGCTCGCTCACCGACCGGGTTCCCCTGGAACACCAGAGAGTTGTCTAGGCAGCCTTTGGAAGTAGTGGGAGCAGCTGTGGCTCCAGAGCCTGCTGTAGGGATAAAAGCAGCAATAGAGGTAGCTGTGTGACTACTTTCAGTTCCTGCCATAAGCGGGTTCTTGAGAAGAGTGTAGCAAACAAAAAGGAAACATCTAAGAACTGCAATGAAGCATCCGAAATGAATGGAAGAAGGATGTGGAGGACCAAATTAGTAAAAGCTCAGTGTCCAAACCTCTAGTCAAACAGCAATGCCAGTAACAATTATCATCACAATAGTTCATATAACCGTGGATAACTGAACCAGTGACTAAGGGCTTCTTTGTACATCCCTCCAATCCCTGGCCTTGGAAGAAAATTATACTAACCATATCCAATATGCATGTGAGGAATCTAAAGTCTAGAAAAGCCAGGAAACATACCCTATGAGGGGTGGCTAATGAGTGGAACTACTAGAAATAGATTCTAGATTTTTCTCATTCCAAGACATCTTTGCGTGTTCTATTCTCTACTATCTTCCATTACATACTGAGTGAGAAATAACAGAAACATTCTTTAGTGTCCAAAGTTGTCACTGATTTTTATTCCAATATTTTCTCCTGAAAACAATTAGGGACATTGTTGTTGATTACTAGTTTGATCAAATTTACAGAGAGGTAAGCAGACTTATTTGTAGGAAAGGAACACACAAAACAACATTCTAAACTTTTAGAATGAAGTTTTAAATGGAGATACGTAAAAGGGGGCTGAGAAATAACTGGCACTCTACAGTATAAATGGGACAAATTCCAAAGAATTTGCACCATATCCATTGTGCTGTGTTCATGTTATAGATGGAGAGGCCATCTCATCAAAGCATCAGGTGACATATTAAAATGGTGTTCTTAATTCCCATGGGTTTTTTGCATTCATTTGTAAATTTGTAAGGATTGCCATATAAGAGCTATAAGCCTACAGCAGTTGTGCTTGGCTTTTTGTTTAAACAAATTTAGAAAAAAAAACACAGTATTTGAACTCAAATATGAAGGTTTCTAAAAATACTTACTTAGGAAAAAATGTCCTTGTTTTTCTCACATTTGAGATAAACTTTTATAACTGAGGACTGGAGAGTAGAAAGTTGATCTAACATGTTAAATAATGCTTGTTGGTCTGGCAGCAGGAAGTGATTTCAAAGGGGTTAATAGAAAGGAATTTAAGGAAAAAGAAAGGAAGGAAGAAAAAAAAGAAAAGAAAAAAATTCTGAGTCCCGTTACAGCACGAAACCTCATATGTAATGTATATCAAAACTGCCTCTGGAATTATTCAGAAGATAAAGACACCAGGGTCTAATAGATATAACTGTACAGTTATGCGCACAGACATGCTTTGCCAGCACCACAGTGACTAATATGCTCTTCCATCCACTCAGGTCAGCATCAGAAGCCCTGCATTGAAACGGAAAACATTTCTTAGAATACTCTCAACTCATAGCACATCTGTGACTCACTAAGAGACTTCTTAATAGCAGACTCTGACTCGGTGTTTCTGACATCAGCACTCTGGATATATATTCCAAAGAAGTGCCTAGATAGTTCAGAAACAGTGCTTTGAATAGCAACATATTTATATACTAGTTAGTGGCCACTAGAAAATACTCAGACATCATTTTCACCAATTAAAACCGAAAAGTCAAGGTTAAATTTCTAGTCATTTTTATAGTTGCATGAACGTATCAAAATAATTATGAGTCATATGAATCATATATATTCAAAGATAGAAACACACATGACCCAACCTTTCCCCCCTCTGTGAATACATCCAAGGATGTAAAAGCAGAAGAGATGTGGGCACCTCCGTGCTCACTACAGCAATATTCAAACCGTCAAGACATGGAGTCAACAGAATGTCAATCCATAGACCAATGGATAAAGAAAATATAAACACTTAATTAGAGCAAAAGTTATTCATTTTCTAAACTAAGGGTATTTTTCCATCTGTACCAACACAGATAATCCCAGAGGACATTCCACTAAGTAAAATAAGACAGAAAAAGACAAATACGCATCATCTCATGGACATGTACAATCTGAAGAGTTGTCTGCATAGCAGAAGTGAGTCTAGGGTGGTTACCAGGGGTCAGCTGGTGTGAGAAATGGGGAGATGTTGGTCAAAGGGCACTCACTAGCTTGCAGTGACAAAATCCAAATCAAAATTTGTATTACATTCCAAATACCTCGTATTTAAGAGGCTGACTACAGTTAATAACTATAGAATGCACATTTATAAATTAACTATGAGAATAAATCTTAAGCAACCTTGCCACTAAACAACAATAAAAGTAACTGGGCAAGATGATGGATATACAAATAGGCATGACAGTATTCATCATTTCCCAATGCATTGTACATCTCAATAAGTTTTATTCTCTCATCATACTTCAAGATAGCTATGGGGTAAAATAATCTTCAATTCTTTATTAGCTGTAAATTTTGTTAATTTCTTTGTTGGAGAAGAAAACCAAAGGTGAGTTTTCATTTTAGGATTGAGAATTAGGAATTATGAAATTTATCTCCACTCTGGTGCTAAAAGACCTAACATCTAAAAGCAAACAGTGACGAATATCCAGAGGCAATTTTGATGTATATTGCATAGGAGAAGGTTTTACGTAAGGAAGTTAAAAAATACACTGTATTTCACCTGGGTCAGACTGCAGGAAATTACAAACAGAGAGTCAGAACTCCTAAGGAGAATGTGGAGGTGCGCAGCGTCAGACAGCACGACACTGAGATGATAAACTCATCACCTTGCAGGCTGCTGACCTACTCACACCTACTGTACCCTGCATAACATAGGATCCTGCTCTACATTTCTTACTTAAGCATCAATCTCTATTCTCCAAGGACAGCACGGCCAGGCAAGGAAATAAACTGGAGTGTCCTCTGCAGGACAGTGAACAAGAGCCGGGGCTCTCCAGAATCAGTATATCAAATGTTCTCCATTAAAATAAACTTTTGGCATATTCCAGAGATGTCCATATTACATCTTCGAACTTTAATCAAAGCTTAAAACTTCAATTCTACAGCTATGTGATGCCAGCATCCCTGGAAGGTGGGAAAGTTTTGCCATCCAGGCATCAGTATAAAGTGAAAATCCAAATTGCCCATGGGGAGAGAAGAGACGTCCCGAAGAGTACCACTGTTTCTGTGAGGTGACCCCATCATTGAGTTATGTGTTCATCAGAAATTGTTTCCTGGGTGTACCGAGACTTCTAAAACTCTCCAAGGAATAAAATATATTTGATCGTGGAAAAAATAAACTGAGAAAGAAGCCAAGGACAGACTACTGGGAAGTAATCCCAGTGGAGGTAATATGATAATTCAGCAAGGCCCTCAAACAGCAGCATGTATTAGAAGGGTTCCTTTGCTAAGTCAGGTCAAGCAAGTGTCAGGCAGAGCATTATGAGAAAGAAAAGGACAGGGAGATCAATTTGATGACTAAAAAACCCCTCAGACTATTTGATGGACTCTCTCAATATTTGATTTGCTGGGTTCTGCTAGTGCTTTTCACATGCCTTCAAGTGGAACCTTTCAGCCATAAAAGATAGTTTTCTCTCCTCATTATGTTAACTGCCTCCTTTTTATTCAAATGACAGTGATGTTTGCAGAAGAAACTGGAACCTAGCTTTCTTATTCACTCAGACTCAAAAATCACTGTTTTTCTCTTAGATCTCCAAAATATTTATACCTTTTCTCTGTGGCCCATGCCAGCCCTAGCTTGTTTACCAAAACCTTGCTTCCAATCAAGAACATAGGCAATCTCAAATGTTCTGTAGCCTAGTGATGAGCCCTCAGTGTCCATGCTCTTTTTCTAAGACATGGCATCTTCTTCTCCTGCTTTGTTTTCCTGTGTTGAAAAAAAAATGTAGACTACACTCGACTTTTCTAATGTTCAAGCAGCTACAAAGTGTCTGTCCCAGGGATGGATACTTGGCCTGGGTTTCAATTCATTTCTCTTTTCATTTTACTCTTTCCTGCTTCTATTAAGACATGATCCCCAGAGATCTATACTTTAACACCTTTGCTACAGGAATCCTAGCATACTCTTCCTTGTATTAGCAGAGGTATGTCTAAACCACAGACAAAATTAATTACATGCTCCTTGATGTCACCATGGCACCTTGTCCAGATCCTCAGTACTTTACAGGACATGTCACAACACCGCATAATCTGTTAGTCTTAAAGAGACTATGCTGTTCTAGAACACCTTTAATAGGGATAGATGATTGTTTAGCTAGTTAATGAACATGTGGATAACTAAACAAATAAATGGATGATAAGGTTGAGTGAGAGTAAAGGAATAAGAGTAAATTGTCTTGCATTCCAACCTGATGCCATTGCATAATGATCGAGAAATTTGAGACTAATAACTATAAAATCTAGATAGCTACATAACACAGCTGTAAAAAATGTTCTTTTGAGAGCTAGGGAGATGGATCAATGGATAAAATACCGCCTATGTAAACCCGAGTTCCTAAACTTCAGTTTCTGGTACCCACATAAAAAGCAGGCAGGGAGCTGGGCAATGGTGGCGCACGCCTTTAATCCCAGCACTCGGGAGACAGAGGCAGGCGGATCTCTGTGAATTCGAGCCCAGTCTGGTGTACCAGAGCTAGTTTCAGGACAGGCCTCAAAGCTACAGAGAAATCCTGCCTCAAAAAACTGAGGAGGAGGAGGAGGAGGAGGAGGAGGAGGAGGAGGAGGAGGAGGAGGAGGAGGAGGAGGAGGAGGAGGAGGAGGAGAAAGCAAGCAAGGACTATGTCTCTGTAACTCCAGCACTGGAACACAGAGACAGGAAAACTGTCAAAGCTTGTTGGCCAGGCAGTCTAGCCAAAAAGGTCTTCTCTAAATTCAGTAAAAGAATCTGTCTTGAGAAAGTGAAGCAAACAGTGATAGAGTACACTTGGCATCAACCTCTGACTTCCATGAGAATACCCACGTACACTTATAACACACATACATGTACGCATGCACACACACATACACATATGTTTTTTATATAATATATTATGAAAAGTACATAGAATAGTTTGTATTGCTCATTCCCTTCCTTATTTGGATCATGATCAGTGGACAACTATATCCACTTAAAGAAAAGTCAAAGACTCGAATGTCAGATAGTGTGGCAGAGTGTAAGAAATATAAAGGCATAAGCTCAATGGTAAACAGAAAGAGCACCACATCAATAGTGAGGGATGTGAGGACTATAGCGAGCTAGCTAGTTCCTGCCTCTGTCAAGGAGGGATTATCTGACCATGTATTGCCTAATGTCATTATAGCCTCAACGTCGCCAGTAATAAACTAATTACTAAAGAAAATTATAAAACCAGATTATGGTATAAACTATTACTATTATTAACTATTTCCAAGCTGTCCTTAGAGTTGGAGCCATGAGTTTGCCACTCTGAGGTCACAGTTGGTTAACGGCTCACGGAAATGATGAGAAGTACCTGCATAGGAACCCCTTGGAGGAAAACCGTCTTATGTGGAACCTAGCAAAGGAGAGGAAAAGGGTCAGGTCCGCAAGTCAGAGGACTGGAGTCATTGCATGCTGGCTGGTCCTGAGTAAATTCACATACTGTTAGATGAGCCATAGCTCCCTGCCTGTTCCTTCTCAAAAGCCTATAAAATGTACCCCAAAGGGTAAAACTACAGAATGCATGTCAGAATGTGAAGAACCCATGGTGAGATTCAACACAGGAGGGGGTTTCAAGCCTTCCCCAGATGGCATCTAAGACCTAACAGAAGTTTGATAAATAGAATAGTATAGGAAATGAGAAAATGGCAGGAGTTTGAAAGCGATAGCCTTTCTAAGGAACTAAACAATAACAATATTTGGTTTTTAAGTGTGATGACTTTATATCACATTTATAGCCTTCATTTTATAACCAACCAATGCAAAGCACAAAGAAGTAAACTATTAAAGGTGATATAACAAACAGTTAGAATCTAAGTAGAAAACCTAATTCTTAAATTGCCTGCTACTATCATGGCAAGAATCTTGGCCATTTCAGGAAAATGCTTGGCTTTAAGCTCTAAAGTTTGGGGTGAGAGGGGAGGGAGCATCCAGGCCTTTTAGGAGTAGTTTCTGTCAATGTAGATTGGGGTACTCAGCATATGAAAGTATTCAATTAATTAATGTTGAAAGAGTGTAGCTGCTCTAATTAATGAGGTGATTAAAAATGATTATGTGTGGTTACTTTGGTTGTATATATATTAATAAGTGTTACATTTTATGGTAATGAAGAAGAATTAAAAATATTATTTTAGACAGGCTATATTGAAGGCACTCATGTTCAGTCATTCTGGTTGTAATACTCTAATATGAACCAATAAAAGAGGGTAGAACATGAAAAAGCACTTAAAATCAGAAGTAAGAATATAAACCTTGTGTATTATGAACTTAG
>NC_022009.1:26822030-26835113 GCF_000317375.1 Microtus ochrogaster | reverse complement strand
TATATATATATATATATATATATATATATATATATATATATATATATATATATATATATACTCTGTCTCCTCACTAAAGACAAAACAAGAAGAGGTAAGAATAAAAGCCTATGCTTGAATCAACTTAAGAAAGAAAGAAAATCAAGATGCTTAAAACGAAAATTTCTACTTCCAAAATGTCAAAAGCTAACAGTGTAGAAAACTATCCATTATACTAACTCAGCATGAGAAGTCAGGGATAACCCTCAATGAAGACCTGGGGATGGGAAAAAAGAAATGTAGGCATGAGATGAGTAAAACGGAGTTGTCAGTCTTGAAATCATTAGATCTCTACATAATTCAGGCATTTAGGGTTTTTTTAAAATTATTTTTTGAATAGCATTAAAATATTCATAAGTAGTCAGTTACCCTGAGATCCTGTTCTCATGTTAATTGAAAAATGTTTTACCTTCTCTTAGCAAGTATTTGCATAATTAACTCTGGGAAGATGGCAAGTTTTTCCCTCACTTGAAAGTCTTAGTGGTCTCCAACTTCACACAACTCAGTTCAGAGGAGGAAGAGAAACTGCTTTCAATATAGGATCTAATTCCTTGCTTGACAAGTTCTAGAGAATTTTCTTTCCATCGACAGAGGAGATTTCTAGTACCTGTTCTATGGAGATGGGGTCCTTTGTAAAACATGCAATAATGTGAGTTCATTTGGATTTAATGGTTTTCTAAGGAGTCAAATCAAATGAAGATTTCCCCGCAAGTGTGATTCATAGAAAAGGCAGCAAGCTCCAGGAAAGAGGAGAAACGCTGAAAGGGTAGGGAGGGCCGAGGAAAGGGCCCAGTGGATGCCCAAGAATGAGAGCCCAATTTCAAATTCCCGGAACTCAAGCAAAAGCCAGATCAATCAGCAAGCTACCTGTAAAACAGGGATTCCAGGGAGAGCTGGGGCTCAGCAGTGCAGTCCAGAGCCTGCCTCAATGAGTGAAGTGGAGACTGGCCGAGGAAGGCATGGAAAGAAGTAAATTTTGAGCCTACTCACATTCCTCCATCCCTCCACACAGACACGCACACATGCATGGGCACCAACACATGTATACACATGCACACACCACATATCCACATATACAAGAAAAGGAAGACAGCTACGAGACACTGCCACAGGAAAAGAGTAAGATGAGCTGTACTCCTTGGTAAGAAGAAAACAAACAGGAAGCTGAAGCTGAGCTGGAGAGACTACGGAGGAAGTGCACGAAAAAGAGACAGCAGAGGTGTCCATGTCTGTAAATACACAGAAGACCAGCAATGACCGACTGAGGGCTTGGGTGGTTGATTGAGATAGGTTCCCCCACTATATCCCAAGCTGGCCTAGAAATTGCTAAGTAGTCCGGGCTGGCCTCAAGCAAGCCATAATTCTCTGTCCTCTGTCTCCTAACTTCTGGTATTGCAAGTATGACCAAGATTAAAAAAAAAAAAAATCTCCAAAACCCAGTTTCCTTTACGCAACAATATAAGTATGTGGAAGGTATACTATGTACAATTAATAGTAATATGGTTAATACTTTATGTCACAGTAAGGACAGGACAGAGTTCTCAATGATTCACCAGTACCTTGTTCTTGATTCCCAGGAATTCTCTGGAACAACTGAGTAATTCACCCAAGGCTTACCCAAAAGTGGTATAACCAGAATGTAAATTGATGAACCGCTGTCCTTTTATTATCATTTTTGATCCATTATCTCCTTTTCTATACCCATTGTTACTGTATCTGTTTTGTAAACGTATAATAAGCACACGAGGATACATAAAATTAAGAGCTATTAGGCGGTTCATATGAAAACCTAATACTGTTGAAGCCTTGAAAAAATATGTACACATATATAGGCAATCTAAATGAAATTGCCAAATAATGGGGGGAGACAGAGTCCTGACCGGATATCTCTTATCACCAAATGAAGCTTCTAATACTATCATTGGTTTTCATTTAATTGAGTTGTTGACCAAAAGGACCTCCCCAAACAACCCAGGATGTTGCCAAGACTATAGGTTGCTCTCCACAAACTTACAGCAAGGCTCCATTGCTTAAGACAACACCCATACAACTCACTGAACATGGACCTGATGCCTACATAGAGCCTTTACCCTTATGTAAATACCAACCCAGCCATAACCCTTTAATCTACAATGCTGCCCTGCCTGCAGGATGTTAGTTCAATGGTGGCACATGATTGTGCAAGTTAATTTGACTTAAGACCCACTCCATAAATTGGAACCTATACCTGGCACTATTTCAGTGATCAAAAAACCTGAGTCCAGAGACTTAGGGTAAAACAAAATGCTACCGTTCTAAAAACAGAAAACAAACAATAACAGCAAAGTAGCACTAAAATGACTCCTAGTAACATTCTGCTATACTCATAGATTCATGTCCTGCTTAGTTATCATCAGAGAAGTTTTCTCCTGCAGCAGATGTGATAGAGACTCAGCGTCAGATATTATGTAGAGAATGAGAGACTCTGGAACACTCAGCCCTAAACAGGGTATCTCTAATAAATCCCTCGTTCTGGGTAGCCCACAGAAGAAGAGGCAGGAAGAATGTTAGAGCCAAAGTGAGACAGAAGACACCAAGAACACAAGACCCTGAAGTCAACAAGATGAACTCACAGCGACTGAGTCAAAATTCACAGGGCCCATGTGGGTCTGCACCAACTAAAGCTGAAAGCAGAGAACACATGACCCATCCCTAACCCAGAGTCTGCCTCCGACTGGTACCCAGTTGCACATGAAAATTTAGTTTTCACCAAAGGAGTCTCGCTGTGGAAATAAACTACTGTTAAGGAGAGTCTGCATGTCCAGTAGTAGATGCCCTATGAAGATGAACTTGATGGCATCTTTGGAGGTTTCACAATGCTACGTCAAGGCTTTTCTTTCTTTTAAAAATACTTATATGACACACGCACACACACACTTCACTGTTTGACCAAACAGGTTTTTTGTACATATATTATGGCTTCTAGCTAAGTGTTTTTATGTGACTCTTGAGTGTATGAACAAGTGGGTTTAACTGGATATCTATTTCCTGTGCTTTCTCTTGGGTTCTTTTCCTTCTGCATGTTGGTTTTGTCCTATTCCTATATATTAGTTTTTGTTTTACCTTACCATATTTATTTTATTATTATCCCGTAGAAACCTGTTTTCTTTGTTTGTTTGTTGTATTTATAATAAGAGACAGAAAAGGAGTGGATCCAGATGGGAGGAAATGTGGGGGAAAACTGGGAGGAGTAGGTGAAGGGGGAAACATCATCGGGATATATTATGTGAGAAAAACAGCTATTTTCAACAAAAGGTGAAAAAAAAAAGAAGTACAGTAAACATGCCTAGCATTATAAAGGATTCTTTTAAAAGGGAATTGAAAATTTAAAATGTACAAAAATATATCTACCAATATTTAATTCTGAGTATTTGCCATGTGCCAGGACCATGAGGAAGGTGTAGACTTGAAAGTAAAGTCTTACACACACACACATACACACACACACACATACACACGCACAAATTGGAAAACTGTTTTTGTGCCTAGCTTGAAGAATATCCCTATAAATTTTTTCAATTCATCCTGAGAGGGAACAATGAATTTTAGGCAGAAATGAAATCCCAAGGAGAGTCATTGTGGGCAAGAAGACAACTGAGAAATAGCATCCCTGATAGTCTGCGTTCAGGGCTCCACTCAGGGGAGATATAGAGGTCCCTTTGTCAAAATAAAGTAATCATTTTCAGCTTCATTAAATAAAATATCATGACATTATTAATCTATATCAAAAATCCCAGATGCTGTAGAAATACTGGTGAATCTGGCTTCAGGGAGCTATTATTGGTAGCAAATACTTATAAATAAAGCATAAACAAAACTTTAATCATACATGCTGTAGGATATTCACTACATAGGCTTAATTTGCTACTGAACAAACCTCACATTTCTTCATCACCATTGCTATGAATTCATAGTAATATTTCTTTCCTGAACTGCAATGGTAGAAAAAAAAGATTCAAAACTCAAAAACCACAAAGATACACATAGATACACATATTTATAAAAATGTTTCAAATGTTTTCCAGGTCTTTACACAAATACACACACACACACACACACACACACACAGAGAGAGAGAGAGAGAGAGAGAGAGAGAGAGAGAGAGAGAGAGAGAGAGAGAGAAGCAAAAGCACTAAAAATAATGATATTGAAAATAATACTGTAATATGCTATATAGATGCAGGCCTCCAAAGTATCCCAAACTTAAAAGGTTGCCTGTTACTTTAGCAACTACAGTTTTAGGAAATTAAAGACAGGGATACTCAAAGATGTACTTAAAATTTTTAAAGAGTCCGTACTTTCTTTTCTGTAACTAATGTACTTATTATGTAATTATTGTGCTCTTTGTTTATTGTCTGTTTATCCTAAATGAGCTCCATCACATTCATAAGGACAATTCCAGTATTTCAGTCTGGTAGGTACTCAATAAATATTTGAATAAATTATACACCATTAATCTTTGTGCAGTAATATGTGTTTCCTCATCCTTGATCTGGCTCCAGATTGAGAAGTTTCTACACTAGAGTCTGAGAAAGCAGGAAGTTCTAATATTAACAACACAAAATAAAGTTTTTCATATAAACCTAAAATATGAGGAAATCTTCCAGGTATGGCAAACTTAACAGCTTAGAGTCAAACTAAGGCATGACGGAAAAGGTGTCTCACTGGTACAGGAGAGAGTTATTCTCCTATCTTGGAGTCTTAAACATCCATTTAAAAGAAGAAAATTACCTCTATAGGTATGGTGGTGAAAGCCTGTAATCCCACACTTCTCAAAATGTAGAAGCAGGAGGATTAAAAGTTCAAAGCCATCCTCAGCTACATAGTAAGTTTAAGGCTCACCTGGCTTACATGAAACCCTGTCTCCAATAATAATAATTCACTGAATATCAAAACCAAGATGTAGGGTGAACTTGGCTAGAGACAGTTCTAGCAACTTCTCACTTTTTCTTATTTACTTTTTCTTATTTACTTTTTCTGGGCTGCCATATTAAATTCCTATCTAGAATCTTTTGAAACATTAGCAACGTGGCTTTTAAAACTTATCTATTCAAAAGACATATCCACCCCTTAATGGACCCTGATCTGAGTCCTGATCTGCATTATAATTTTCAAAACTCTGAATTATGATGAACTTGTATTAATTGACTTCTCTTGACTATTTCTAATTACTGTGAAGCATTGATATTCTCTTGCCTTGATGGACAGCTCTCGGGCTCATTGCATATTTAGATGTACAACCTCCAAAACTGAACCTCTCTAGATGTACTTTCTGTATGAAACAAGTAAAAGCACTTATGTCATTTTGGCATAGTTTGCACACTTAACAAGTCCTGCTTTCCTTTTTTTCTTTGTTAGAAATTTAGAAAATGGAATATTCTTAAAATGTTAACCTGATAAGATTTCTCAACTATTTTGATTCACTCTGTCATAGATACTGAGATGTTGAATATTCGGTTTGGATTAAGAAAAACAAAATCCATTTTTTTACAAGAATAAATCTCATTAGAAAGTCATCTATTCTTCCCCCTACCTGGAGGTTTTGAGTTCAATTGACTAGAATATCATGATCTCAGTAGGACCGGATACTAGTATTAGGAAAAATCTTTTATTATCGAAGTAAAGATTCCAGCTCCCTAGACTGGTGTTTCTATCTTCCCACATTCCCACAGTCCCCTTCCCTGCAAATGCATACACAGTTAGTCTTAAAGACAATAAACTTTGTAACACAGCACTGATGGCACATTCCCATTTGAACTAACAGCCTCACTATGCGCTCCACCCTGGAGTATGCTGTTTTAATTAGGAAGATGGATCTAGGAGTTTATACGTTCTGTTGTGCTATAATTCCTGCCTTTACAGTAATTTTCTCCTGCTTTTCACACCATAATGTGCCATAAATCCTAGTTAGGCTGTTTCACTGGCCGGCTGCTAGTCAGAGTCAATATTTCAGGCCCTTTGTTGCCATGGCAACCTGCTGCCATATGCCCGTTCACTGGAATATGATACAGTCTCCTGGGGAAATTGCTCTGAACTTGATCATCACACAGATTTAGGCATCCTGATGCAGTGATTTTTGCCCCATCGCTCTTTACCCCCCACTGACTTCTCATTGCTCTCAGTTGCTTTGTGCATGGACATGCGTGCGTACGTGTGTAAATGATGTAAAGTAAACTTATAAGCTCCTGCTCTTCACCACCTTTTCAACAGAAGGATTAAAAGTATTGTTTTACATATGAGCCTCACCCACATAAGCAGGTACTTTTGTGACCAAATTTACTGGATTAGGGTTTAAATAAAACTGAAGAGACAATAGCAAAGGAAGAAATTCTTTTCGTCATCTCTATATCCGCCCTGTCTCCAGCCACATCATTCCAGGTTTGCATCTTCTCTCATTTCTAAGGAAATTTTTTTTTCTCTGATATATGGACCCTTGTAGAATTTCCCACAGGTTGTATTTGGGGCAATTAATCAACAATTGAATGCAAGGTCATATACTTACAATGAATCAAGTTTTCTCTCATAGTTATAGACCACCATGTGTGGTCAGCAGAGCACTGACCCAGATAGGAGGCCCTTGCTCTTTCTATCCATACATAATTGATAACAGGGACCGTTGTGGATATCTATGGCACCTGAGTTAGTTCCTTAGGAACACAACGAAAGAACGAATCATCTGAGGAGAAAAGAGACAATGACAGCGGTGACCTCGTCCACAGAACTCATAATCCGGTAGGAAAAATGGTTCTCTCCTCCCTTCCTTCTCACGTCTGAGATAACATTCCCTTAGCCTTTTACCAACTATAACCAACCTTTGAAACAACCCTGTATCAGACAAATTTCACTTATCTCTGAAAGAAACATGTTGGTTCAAATCCCTGGCCTCAAATGCAAGAGGTCTGAAAGAATGATCCCGTGTACACTGGCTACTCAAAGACAGTGACTTTGGGAGAATCATTTTTCCTTTCTGGAACAAAGTCCCTCACTTATAATTAACAGCAAAAATTCAGTGTGAACAAAAAAGATTTTAATGTACTTTCTGAATCCCACATCTGTGATTTTCTAGATAATACCTATGACTAAGCTCCATCTCCCAAGAAAACTGGGTCAGGAGTCCAAAGAGGAATATTTTTTCCAGTCTCTTGGGATTCTCAAATTATAAGCTCTAAATATGTTATATAGCTTTATTTTGCAGGTATTGTTAAATAATTATTTTTGCATAGTAAAAACACATTCATTGATCATTTTAATCAATTTCAAAATTAAGATTTTGGGTATGTTTTGGACTGAGGCTTTATACTACTCTACTTTGTGCAGCATTAGTAGCTCTTTGCATAGTAAGGAAATATGTAGGGGTCCAACTGACAAGAGGTTATGAATGAATGAATCAATCAGCCAACCAGTTTTTCTTTAAACCCAATCTGAAAAAAAAAAACCTTTAATGTGAATTCTACCTTTTAAATTGTGGGAAATAAGCAACGCATTGAAACAAAATTGAACGAGATAGCTCTGCCAAATAATTCATCTCATCAACTAGATGAGGTTAGAGGCATTCCTTCCTTGGCTGCTACAGGATGACATTTATATTTAAGAACTACAAGCTGATTAATATTCCTTATGCTAATTCACACCATAAAATATAACCACTCTCCAACTTAATGTAGTCTTAAGAGCAGTATAGTATGTGCAATATTTGACAGCAATTATATCATTTCTTTTTAAACCAGACACTGTTTCTTACCTCTCCAGAGTTAGAGAAAGGAGATTTTTATGGTGAATATGCATTTGTTCTAAACATTTCTAGGTTTCAGAATGACCTGGTTCTGTGCTTATTGGCATACTTAACTGTTAAACATGTGAGTAATATGTACAAAAACCAAGGGTAAGGTAGAATGGTGCAGTTATTAAAAAGGTGACCACATTTATTATTGCTGTTTTTCCTTACTGGGAAAGTTTTACATAGTTCAATTCACAAAATAACCAGCAAAACATGAATCTATGAGGTGAAGAGGGAAGAGGTCACAGTCAAGGGCACTGAGAGGAGGACCTTGAACAAGCTCCAGCACACCTCCAGTTGGCGTTGCTGCTGTGGGGTCCAGGTGAGCAAGGTGTGGTGTGGTGTCCACACAGACACAAGACAGGGCATTTCATAAAGGCCTATCATTAGACGGAAAATCATTAGCCACTCGAACCTTAGCAGAGGCAAAGTGCTCTGAGAAGCTGAAACGTATCCTGCATCATGCCTCATGGCCCATGTCTAAGTCACAGGAAGCCTTGTTAGAACACAGGCTTTCGGGTTCACTGAAGTCAATAAGACAGGATGGGCTAGGATTTTGTGTTTCCCACAAGCCCCCAGGTAAGGTTGATGTTGTCTATTCAGGGGCTTTAATACCCAGCTTTCCAAACTCAGCATGACAGAAAAAGCCTCTGAGAGGTAGGGGACTAACATACTAGGTAATTCAAAAGGCCACAGAGAAATAATGAGTGATGAGGATGGGAACCCTGAGGGCACCTGTCTTCTTTAAAGTCACCCACATCCCAAGATTATCTAAAGTAACAAACCTAAACAAATAGGTTCATGAGAAAGACATAGTATTAAGAAATCTTTGTGAATCGTGCTGTATATGGCCACATATTAGAGTATAACTAGCATTTAGACACTGACCCACTCTGCCAGAGAGTTCCCACACCCTGACTGGTGCAGGAGAACTGCAAACAGGGTGTTGAAAACGTAAGTGCTTATATTATTCATAGGTAGCTCAGGAGCTATGATCACTGCTCAGCCATAAATGGGATGTCTACATCAAACCCCATCCCTCAAGGTTCAGAGATCTATTCAGAAAAGGATTAAAAAGGTTATTAAGAGCCAAGGTTGGTGAACGGCTTCTAGATACAATATGGTTGATATACATATCAACTCACAGAGACTAGAAAAACTCATACAAGACCTGCATATGTTCAAACGAAACAAAGTCTCAACACAGATAAGGGGGTAGGGGTTGGGCAAGAGTCCCACAGTAATGAAGACACTCTGGGCAGGTGACACCTTCTGGGAAATGGGAAGTCAGTTCTCTCCAGAGAAGTGACACTGAGTCTGTCAATATCAGCTGACTCCGGGTCAGGGCCAATGACCAGGATGGATCAACACAAAACAGACTCCCTATTTTTGTGATTTTTGTTACTTGTATTATGGTTTGGAGTTTTTGTCCTTGGGTCTTTGTTTTTGTGGTATTTTATTGTTGTTATTTGGACTTTTTGAGAGTAGAGAGAACAGGGGAGTACCTGGGAAAAGTTGCATGAATGGAAAGTATATGATTAAAATATACTGTATAAAAATCTTAAAAGTTAATTTTAAATGTAATTTCAAAACAGGTAATTTTTAAAAGGGATTAGAAAAGAAAGAAAATAACAACAAAACTCCAAAAGTTCTGTCTGCTCAGCACAGACTGTATTCAATGCACGTCTTTATCCTTTTCACAACTCATGGAGGAAAAAGAGGCGGAAGGGAGATAATAGTGTACAAATTTAAGTATGGCCATGTTTTTTAAAAAAAGCCATTTCCTATCTTTAAAGGCTTTAGAGACTTAATGAACTTAGTAAACTGATATTTATCTGACTGCCTTCTCTCAAATAGATACCAAAAGATAGTCCATAGGTATAGCAAACTGAGATACAGTCTACACGCTCAATAAGATAAATCCGTCCATCCTAGCTTTGAATACAGTCATGGTAAATGTTATCATTAATGTTTAAATTACAAAGTGACCAAAATATACAATCTGTTTTTACCACCACCAATACACAATCTTGGTCTTCAGGATAGACAGCGGTCCTGGTTTGAGTTCCAATCTCTAGCTCCTAAGTCCATTAAACTCCTGAGCTGGGTTCGTATCTATACAGTACTTGGCTTTGAGTTTTGGAATATAAACTTATATTAGTAACACCTTTTCTTTGTTGTATGTCACAGAACCCAAGAAAACTAAAACAGATTGTATTGGAAACTATTTGCACCCCCTAACATTGAGTACACAAATTTTGAAAAATAAGTTCTCAATAATTATTTGTCTCATGGCTAACACATTACTGTAGTGCTTAAATTTATCTGGATCTACAATATTTCTCCAACACAATGGTTTCCAATCACATTCTTTGCATGCCCCAGATATAGAATACACATCTTGGTTTTCTCTGTTCAATGAATGATCATTGATTTTTTTTTCCGGGCTTTACAATTGTTCTTTGACCCCCCCATACAGGATCATCTCTGAGAAATGTGATAAAATGAGTGTCAGAAACAAGAGCACATTGAAGGACTTTCTGTAAGGTAGTAAACTAACTTCCATAGTTGGGGAGGACCCACAGAACCCCAAAGATTATGCACTAAATGAATAATGAGGATGGCATACTGGGATCTAAACTGAGAGTTCATATTTTGCTTGGGTTTATTGAATATAAATGAATGAGATTAAAGTCAGGGAACTATAGAGACCGTGTGGGAACAGAACAGCTGAACATGGAGAGCTTATCAGAGTAGAACAGTAAAGGCATCATAGAGCTCTGAAAAGAGAGAACTTTTTAGGACATGGCCTCTGACACCACACTCAGTTATCCTCCCTAAACATCTATGACGTCCTAGGTTTGATATTTAAAGTCTGGACTACATTTATTCCCTTGGTAACATGCTTCCCTTCCAAGCAGAGTTTTGGTCAGGAATGGTGGTACATACCTGTGCTCTAGAGGTTGAAGCAAGAAGATGACATACTGGAAGCCAGCCAGGGTTACCTAGTGGGAATGAGGCCAGCCTGGGCATGTAATTGAGAGCTGTTTCAAAAACTAACTAACTCAGTCTTATCTTTGATCAAGCATACATTTGGAAGGGACAAAATCGTAAAGAGGTTTACCAGAAGAATTACTGACAAGCCTCTAAGAATCTTAAATGATTAAAATCATCCTTTCTGATGTTATGTTGGTAAAACAAGTTGAGTATCTATTACTTTCTAGAGTGATGGAGAGTATCACTATGCTAGCTTTGGAGAAATAATAGTGAGAACTGGGTAAAATAAAGATCTTAGATGGTAAATTTCAGTTTTGAAGCAAGAATCCCCATCTTCTCCATTCATTGTTTAGTTAAGATATCTTACAAAGAATTCTTACAAGGAATGCTAAAAGGATCCCACTCTTTCATAACTGACTTAAAGAAAAATGGAGCAGTTACAGGACTACTTTGTAGACTGGTATGGGAAGGCTCACAGGACAACAACCCCATTGCAGAGAAGGAAGCAGATGACATAGCTGGGACCTCTCCTGGGGAAGCTGCATCTGTTTTCATGCATTGAAGATGTGGTCAGGAGGAAGACAGAGTACGATTAGACAGCTCACAGAGAGCTCTGAAGATTGAGCTTCCTGTCAATTCTGTGCTTCTTCTTTGATCTAGGATGGTGGCTGATAGACATTGTTAGAGCAAACGAAGAGCAAGAAGCATTATACATGAGCTCAGGGTCATTATCAAGACTACATCGCGAACTGAAATGTGACTTGGAAATGAGCCTACTGACCTCTTAAGTAGGCACGGGAGCTTATTAAGCAAGAGAGCTTTGAGTGGCTGTCCAACACTTCATTTGGATTCCATGTAAATCTACAGTTTGACTGCCCAGCTATCAGTCAATGACGTTTAGCTAAAGACTGTCTGCCTACTGTCAATGTGCCTCCTAAAAGACATGGAGTCCAGTCTCTAATCACTCACAGATTTCAAAACATGCTGCCTGAGCTCTTTTTACACTCCCCTGGCCACTCATTCCCAAGTGCACAAAATAAACTCTAACAGTTAGCCAAATGCATGAATTATGGAATTTGAATATGTATGTCTTTCATAAATTAACACGGCCAATATTCAACAATTACGTTCAGGTACAAAGAAAGTCGTAAGAGTTTTACTTTTTAGACACACTTTATGTCATTTAGATACTGAGACAAAGTATTCAGGAAAAACATGGGTAAGGTTATAACGTCAAGCACCACCAGGAAACAAATACTCAAGGCTCCAAGGTCCATAGCTATTATAGCTGATTTGAATGATCAAGTGTTCATTCATTCAGTCCACAAACATTTGTTGAGTTCCAATTAGGATGATCAAGATACACATCACAGTTGAAAATCTGACACATAAACTGTTATAGGAAAACTGAATCTGGCCAGATATCTGCACAAGGGACTAGATGAAGGGATGGCCTATCTAGAAACAGGAATCAAGTTTTGGAAAAGCTTCATGAACTTTACATTGAATAACAAGACACCCAAATGCCCCAGTGGGCACTAAAAATATGTTTAAAGGGAAAGACATGCCTTTCTTCACACTCGAATTATCCCCCATTCCATTGATCCCTTCTTCTCCTATCTCTAAGACAGCTGCTGCAGGCCTACCCAGTCTTCTCCCACCCAGATGGTCAGTTGTCTTCTGCTTGCAGTCTACTGACAGATCAAGAAATGGAATTCTATTCCATCCCCTGAAGATAAGATTGATTATCTTTCATGGGACAACATTTTTCAAGTACTCAGTTGACTGTGGGATCATATTCTATGATATTCCTATTTTCTACATTTCTCACAGTGGGTCAGATATGCAATAGTGGAAAAGTAAGTCACTTTAAAACATACTGATACCTGTCCCTCTGATAGGAATGATGACTGTGGATATGTTATATAAATTGGGTAAATTGTTCAAAAGATCTGACCCAGGATGGGCTCCTAGAGGACATCCCTGACTTGTCTGTCCCTTTACCTTGTCATCTGTTTGTTGTCTGCCATTCTTCCTTTCATGTTCACTTACAGTACTAGCTATGGAAAACTTGAAGACACAGGCCACCCATACTAAGCCATGAATATCACATATATGCTCATGGCTTGTTTGCATGCATGTGGATTTCCCTGTACATGGAATTGTGCAAGTGAATACAATTCTTTAAGGTATTTATCTCATGCTGTTAGTTTTCTTGGTTGTGTTTTATT
>NC_022009.1:26815560-26821896 GCF_000317375.1 Microtus ochrogaster | reverse complement strand
TCTTGTAGACCAGGCTGCCTCGAACTCACAGAGATCCGCCTGCCTCTGCCTCCCGAGTGCTGGGATTAAAGGCGTGCGCCACCAATGCCTGGCTGATTTTTTATTCTTTTATATATGTACACTGAGTTACTAAAATGCATAGATGCAAGATAGAACATACTTCCTTAGATTTAACTGAGAATAGCTCTTGATATTAATTTTTTTAGTTTACTAAACCAAGTAATAGCATTAAACATGAAAACAGTTTTCTAAAGACTATAATATTCAAAAATACCTTGAGTAGGTTCTCATTTGTCTCAAAAAGACAGTTCAAGAGAAAGATCCAGAGCTACTAGACCACATCTCTTATATAAAAAGTAAGATACAAAATCTTCAGATTTTCAGCTGTGGCTTTTTAGCATACAACATGGTGATGCCACCAATGCCACCCAACAATTCATGAGATTTCATGAGTCATTCAGAGTTCAAAAGGGCAGACCCCAGGTCACATCCTTACAAAAAGATAAAGATCACTGAGGAAGGAATGCTTGATATCTCTCTGTCACTACTCCTACAAAATCTACCACAATGCCTTACACAGGAGAGTTGTTCAACACAGCCTGGTGACTGGCTCCATGAGTTTTCACTAGTGAACACAAGATCAAGACCAAAGCTAAGTTCTACAATAAACACTATGTAACAGGAGAAAGACATTTATTGCACCAATAAAATGACCAGACACTTGATTGAGGCTTTGGGAAGAATGTGGGCTTTTGGACCAGACAGCTCTGCATTTGTGTACCATCTCAGCTGTTCACCAGGTAAGTGACCTTGATAGAGCAAGTCAGTGGCACCATTAAATTGCAAGGTCTTCATAAATAAAATAGGAAAATACAAATATATAGATTGTTTTACAATGAATATTAAACCCAGTGATTTAGAAACCTGACTGCTGGAATCTCCTGGACACATTAAAAATGGCAATGTTTATATTACATTTTATATAGACTGATGTTTATATTTTAAAATGACTGAGACCAAGTCCTATCCTATGTCTCCAGAGGTTTTGAATTTCACTAGCTGAGGATAGATTCTTGACATCATGATTTTAAAATGTTCCCCAGTTGGAAGCCTGTGATGTGCACCCTCATAAGATAATCAATGCATGCAAATATCATTTCAATATCTGGTTGTTAATGGGCCTTGGACAAATATTATCTTAAGATGCTCTGGGCAAAACCCCACTGCACTGCTTACCAGTTAGTTATGTGATGCAGAATAAACTCTTCTCTTCTCAGAACTTCGCTATCTGCCTCTGAAATGCTGATGTTAATTGGTATGGCTGTCTGACTTCATGAGAAACAAAAGATATTCCAGGTAAATTACTTACCATGGTGGTGTACACTGTGTTTGCAATTGAGGTGAGCTAATGCTATTATCATTACTATTACTTCAATTTCCTGCTGACCTCAGAACCACATATAAAGGCTACCCATGCTATTAGGCAGCAACATCAATGATGATTCCTTTCAGTACCATTTTTAAAATAATCATGACCCGTTTTATATTTAGATTTCTTTATATGCTATGTCATGTAAATTCTACCTAGATTGATATTTACTTTCAGAGATTATTACTCAAATAACATCATGACAATTTGAAATAACTAATTCAATGAAGTGATATTTTTTAGATAAAAATCTCTGATTCCTAGCGTACTGGCCCTGGTATAACTATACTACAAAAATAGATGGACTCAATAAAAACATACTAACAAATTACAGTAATACTCATACATTTAGGTCAGCGCTGTTTGCTGACTTGTATACAATAAATATTCCAAACTTTAACTTTTATTTTAATCAATATATGCTTCTCAAAGTCATTTTCTTAATAGTCTATTAAACTTGTTCTTTCTACAAGACATTTTAAAATGTAGTCAATCATGCTGAATCCATTACACACATAATAGTCATTGAGGGGCATTTTTTTTTTTTTGTCTCTCATGTCTTTATTCTACAGTTATACTAAAGGCTTTCTCATGAAAGGTTTTCCCATGCTGCTGCTCTTTGTTCTTTGCTGTAAATGGAATTTAAAATATTCTGCTCTGATTTCTTGCCTTTCCATTCATTTTTTTGGGATAGAGCCTTTAGCATCTGTGTTTCTTGCTCTCGGTGTAATTCTTGTACAGACTGTGGTAATTTGCGCTGCTGTGATTACCTGGATACACAACATCCTGCAAGCAAAGCTGCTATCCTCACACAACCAAGAATAACAATTACCAGCCAGGTTCCTCATTACTTACACCATGGGATGCTTACCTGCTGGGTGCTAAAGAAATCCTGCCTCTCTAGGGGGGGGGGGGGGGGATATAGGACATAGCTTTTTGTATTTTTTCCTCTAGGGGAAGAAAAAGCCAGAATCTACCTTTACTTAAACCAAAATACCAGAATGCTGACTTAGACAGATGGACTATGACATGTTCAGTCTAGAAAGAACCATTACATGTAATCAGTTGGTGAAAACCAAAGCAACTTCATGGCAAGTTATTACACAGGGTTTTGCATGGGGGAGGGGTAATAGGGAAAATTTCAACCAATGTGGTTTTCAGTAATCTCCTATTTTGCATTATTGCTTTGCGTATGTGTGTTCTTTGTTTTAATTTTTGGGTATTTTTTGTTTTGTTTTTGAGAGAGACAAAAAACATGAAGTTGGATGGATAGGAGGTGGGAAAGATCTGAGAGAAGTTGGGAAAAAGTATGATCAAAGTACAATATACAATTTTTAAATAAAAAATATCACAGCTTACCTACATTTGAAGGAGATTTTGATTTTCATTCAGTCCCTTCCAAGCTCTAATATGTATACATTTTTGCTTTTATGAAATTTATACCATTTCTTAAAGGCGTTAGGTATACATTTTTATTTTTTATAAAGCAATATTTGCACAATGTATTGTAGTTTCCAGGGTGTTTTCAAAATCCCTAGTTTATTTTAGCCTCAATGCCATGATTAAAAGAGAATTTAAATATTCACTCTAATTAAAAACAGGAAAATGGAGGCCCCAAAGGTCAAAATAACCCACTCCGAGTCTCCACCATCCCGAAAGGTACAACCATGGACAAAACTCAATAAATGGGAGTCATCTATTGTCTTTAAGATGAGTCCTCTTGAATTTTAATATTCTATCTGATTCAAAATCTCCAATGTCTGGATGGTTAAAAAATCACCATAGAATAAAATATTAAAATCTCTGTAGTTACTTATAAAAAAAAAAGTAGGCCACTCTGGTCTGTTTCACGTATTCCAGTAAACACAGTGCTAAAAAATAAATTTCTGTGTACATATTGACTTAATGAATGTTATATGATGTTCTCAGGAATTGTCCCAAAACAAACATCACCCTGCTTGAAAACTCTACTTATAGCTTTCTAGTATTTGAAATAAAGGATCTTAGTTGCCATGAAGGAGGTCCGGCCACTAGCATTTGGAGGAGACTACTGTTCCTCAAGGTATACGCCAAAGTTGAGATAGCCTTGCCTTATATCTGATCTCTTTTTACATGTGTCGGGAGATATGATAAGGTTTTCACTGTGGCAGTAGATACACATGGGCAGAGAATGGCATAGGTGTGATGTGACTTGGGAATGGGAAAGGCAAGACAAGAGGCTGGGGATATGTCACACACAAAAATACTTTCCCAGTTAGCAAATACAAATCAAGTGCTACCCAGAGCGCTCTCTCTCTCTCTCTCTCTCTCTCTCTCTCTCTAAGTCCACCTACATGGGAATATTTAAGATTGTCTTTCACTGGCTCCTTTCACAGCCTCTTAAAGAGACCTTTCCTTCATTCAGCAGTCTTCGTAGGTTTATCAAGGACAAAATGTAGGGCATAGACCCTCTCAGAATCAAGTCTTACATAAAACCAAAGGTTCTGTAATGCAGTGTTACATGCACTTGATACAACATTAGCCATGATGAATTGTTGCTGTGTGTGAAACGTGGGTTCTCACTTGTCCACATGTATTCCTATTATTCCTCCATCTGAGAAGAAAGAAAGAGAAGGCTAAGAAGACTTGCCAGGGCCGAGGTAGCCTAGCAAGTCTCAAACCTGCCTTATTCCATTGTTCACAGGCTCTGGAGTTGGCTCCCATTGACTTGCATCTGTGATGCATAAGTAGTCAGGAATGAAAGTAAATTAATCTTCCCCACAGTGGTTCTGATGATCACTATACCTCCTGGAAAGAAACGGCCCCACAGAAGGGGGCTCACTCCTCATTCCAGACTATGTCTGAGGCCCATGCATAGATCACCGCGAGAGGTCTGAATGATGGATGTAAAGATTCAGCAGCTCTCGGTGGAGAAGGAACCTGGATTCAGCTTTGAGCTGGGGGCCATGAATCTCTCCATCATGCTCTGTCACTATATGCCACAAAATGCCACAGGGAGATAAAAAAAAAATAAGATCATCTGATGAAGGGAACTGTCTTGGGTTCCTGAGGAAATCACTTAGAAGGAGCCTTACACTCATGTGGAGTTCCACACACACAGCATACCTATAAATCATCTACAAATAGAACAAGTAGGATTTAAAATATACTCTCAAAATGGGAGACACTTAATAGAACACCCAAGGCAGATGTCACTGATATGGACATTACTAAAATTATATTCTAGATATCATGTCCAAAGTCGGAAACTGACTGGGGAAAGCAAGGGAGAAGCTCCTCCATAAACAGTGAAAAATTAACCAACTAATATGAACAATAACAATAGCTCAGCCCAAAATTAATTGAAAATGTATGTTAAGTCAGCTATAGTGACAAGGGTGCTACATGCATAACTTTAATCAGCATTTTCAGTTTAACTATATTGTATTATTTAATACATTGCATTATTTAACTATATTATTTAATTTTAATTATCTTATTGGTCCTGCTCTATAGGTAAAGAGACAGGATCAATGAAAATTAACATCTTTCCATTATTCAGTCATATTTTGTTTAAGACTTATAGGTTCTGAAACGCCACAGAAAGGAAGCTGGGAAGTTTGCTCACTGGGTAGTGCACCTGTCTTACTAGCAAAAGGACCTGGATTTGAATCACTGGGACCTGTGTGAAAGCTGGTTACCATAGTACCTGTCTGTAATCCAGGCACTTCTATAGTGGCATGAGAGGTCAGAACTGGAGAATTTGGGGGGACTTGCCTACAAGCAGTTAATAACAGAGAGACCGTATCTAAAAGAAGGTAAAAAGCAAGGAAGGACACCCAAGGGTTGTCCTTTGCCCTGCATATATATTTTGTGGCTCATGTATCCTGAACATACAATGTAGCCTGAACACACACATATAAACATATACCACACACACACAGACACACACCATACACATAAAAATAAAAAGCTCTAAGGGCCTAAAACTCTTCACAATTACAATGTAAGTTAAAAGTGTTCTCATCGTAAAGCATGTCATCCCTCATTGAGAAACGAAACCACAATTTCAGGTTAGCATATTGCTAACTTGCGAAAGTCTTGCCACCTCTGCTGGGTTAAGTAAGGTTGACTTTGAAGAGCTTTTACATGCTGAACTCAAGCTCAGATGAATTTTCTTCATTCAATTTAAAAGAAGAGTACTAAGCCTGTGGCATGGAGGCAAATGTAGAAAATGTTCTTAATTTATAGATTATTGAGGGAGAATATCTCACTCTTAAATCTCAGTCAGTGTCAAGAGGTTCCTTTTTCTCACATTTCCACTACAATATAGACTTTGCTCAGCATAGCAGAAAACATAGCACAGTGTGGTTTTGTGTACATCATTGCCTCTTCTTCCCTATCCATCTCTTTCCAACAAAATTCTACACAGTAGGCACAAAGTCCCTTGGAGGTTAATTGCTAACCTTCTCCTAAGTGACACTCTTTTTAACTATATCTTTCAAATATGTTAAAAGAGAGACTAGAAAATGGGCTTAGGCAGTATAGAGTTCAATTCCCAGAAACCACATTAAGGGTGAAGGAAAGAATAAACTCTTAAAAGTCCGTTGACATCCACATGTGCACTGTGGCATATATGTACCCCCACCTCTCTCTCTCTCTCTCTCTCTCTCTCTCTCTCTCTCTCTATATATATATATATATATATATATATATATATATACACACACACACATATATATTCTCCTTCTGCCAAGAAGTTCTCACACTGCATCTTTCAGACGCTACTGGGCTAAAAGTCCGTTGACATCCACATGTGCACTGTGGCATATATGTACCCCCACCTCTCTCTCTCTCTCTCTCTCTATATATATATATATATATATATATATATATATATATATACACACACACACATATATATTCTC
>NC_022009.1:26810298-26815460 GCF_000317375.1 Microtus ochrogaster | reverse complement strand
ATATATATTCTCACACATATATTGTACACACATGGTAATAATAGAGTAATTATTTTTAAATGTGTTAACTGGTTACCCTAATCAAAACCAACAGAAATATTAGTGAGAAATTTGTCAATTCCTGTTTTGTAAACCACAACCAAAAATATTTGCCGAAAGTTATGCTTCAGGTAAAAAGCCAATTGGGCTTGGTTTTGTAGCTGAGAGGACTGTCAACATAATGAAGCAAAAATACCGACTCAATTTGAAACATAGTGATGATAAATCTACAAAATGTCAACAAGTGCTGTTACATTATAAAGGGAAGGAGGGAATTCGCCTATTCGAGTACCATAACATTAATAAAAATGTCTGGGGAGGCTGTGAATACTAAGAGGAAACGAAGCTATGAAAAGTTAAATTTATCTAGACAGCTGAGACGAGTTAATAAAGGGAAGCATGCATTTCAGCCAGCTCCACTCCAGGAGACGATAGAGCAGAGGCTAGCAGAGATAGGAATGCAGGGGAAACTGGGTGCACAGTCCTTTCGCTCTGGAATTTATTCTCCCAGTGGTTCATGCAGAGACTTCAGCTTCATGCTGCAGCCAGGGCTGAGGAGCTGTGGGTGTTGTGACTTTGCACTGCTGAACAATATAGACTCCTTTCCATCTGGGGCTACAGACTAAGCAGGAAGCAAAACAATGGAGTTTCATGGAATTTACAAGCTCCGAAAAGAAAAAAGGTCAAGGTGTTTCTTACATGAAAAGAAGTGAATGAATGAAAATTCAAAGAAAAATATTAAGTCTGCCTCCGTGAGATACATGATGGAATCATCCTACCATAACTTTCTTTGTCTTAGAGAAAGGAGGGGGGATGTATTTGGGAAGCTTGCATACACATTTCATCACCAGGAGGAGAGGGGAAAAGTGAGAAATTTAACATACAGAACAAATCCAAGGCGTGGGAAGTTTGGGCGCCAAGCTAACAAGTGCTAACTGTTGCTGTATTTATATTTTGCCTTGTCTCATGAAATTTCTTTCAGCCATAATCAGCCTTTCTAGTCAGCTGAGGCTCACACTTAAATAGGGAGTTGAGGTTATTTATGAGAAATGAAAGAATAAATAACCAGTGATAAAACTCAAAGCAAGCCAGGAGGCCGTTTGATATTATCAAAAATCTCTCAGAATGATCCTAAATCAACTTCACTTCTCTGCCCTGTCTTTCTCTGTGAGGTGGGGGAAATGAAGGCCCAGGTTTTGGAGTTTGAACCTATCATTACAGTACCAAATCCAGTTTTCCTATCTTTTACCTATGTGAGATAAGAAAGTTAGTCATCCAGTCGAAAACCTTATTCTTTATTTACAGAGTAAAGCTATTATGCACCATTTATTTTCTTCTTAATATTAGTTGAAAGGTGCGTGGTTTTTAAATATTTAACAATGTCAAGTTCTGTGTAAGGAAACATGATTCAGTTTCCTCTTCTAAGCTTGTCTCCCTGATTCCCACTCCCTTTTACATCTTTACAGAGGCATGGATAACTAAGAATATCTATGGATCCTTTCAGAGATATTCTCTGTCTATTGCTCCAATAAAAAGATTACGAGGATTGATAACGTAGAGATAGCCTGTACTTTACCTTCATTCACTCGCTTAATTCTCAGAATAACTCTGAGATTAAAAATCTATGGTCCTATTTTATAGAGGAGGAAACTGGAGTACAAAGAAGCCGCATGGTTTAAAATGTGATGAGACCAAAATTATAATGATATCTAGATGAATCTGTTTTACAATATAAAGGGTTGGCAATAAGCATTCAGGAGCTAATAAAAGTCTTTTTAGAGAGCAAAATATGAAAACCTGACACTTAATATTATTTTTTCTAATACTTCATTTTGCATGCTGCATGGAAACATGTTGACAGGATGCAACAGCATTTGTTTTCACATTCGGGGTTATAACAATCACAGTAGGTTATTCAAAACCTACAGTTATCTTATTCATTATTCCTCTTAGTGTTGTGCAACTGCAAAAGCAGACAGGAAGGACAAAACCTCTTGCACATTTAAGTAAAGGCATAGCTTTAGTTGTGAAAGATGAATTATTCATGGACTCCAGGACATAAAGAATGGAAAACTCCCATTTTCTCAGTAGTATGGAGAGGGCAGCCCAGGTCTACCTTCTTCAGAGGAAAAGACATATAAAAGCTAAAATCTTACGGCAACTAGAGTCAACACTGTGCAGCTGAAGGGGAAAGGCCCGGAAGCTCCTGTTTGGCTCGTGATAATAGAGAATCCACGAACTTTCAGATCAGAGAGTTCAGTGTTGTACAAAGTCTTTCAAGGAACACTGGCCCACAGAGATGATACTGTCTCCCAGGGGCATTTTACTCATGAATAAAATGAGAAGGGGTACATTCCCCTACCTTTTAGAAATATGTAAGACATAACAGTGCATGAAGAATTCTGAGGAGTCCTCCTCTGGGAAGAAGAACAGCAACAAAATAAAAATACAAACTTATAACTTTGTTTACTCAGAATTTTTCCAAATTCATTAATTTCAGAAATATTTTCAGTTCCTTGAAACATCTATTAACACCAGATAGGACCTTGAAATGTGCTTTGAAAACAATGAAGTGGCTGAGAGTCCAGAACCGATGTCACCGATAGGCACATACATACCATGCACTCATCTCTGAAACCAAGGTGCCAACCTTTCTTTTCCTTGCTGGAAGAAGAAACGGCTGCTTATGGAAGTCCCCATGGTTGCCAGTGGTTGCAGATGTGCTGAGAGTGATATCCAAGGCTCTGGACCTTGATATGATGCAATGGAGTTTTTCTCAAAATGCCCCTACCATGAGTTCATTCTGTTTTTTTTTTTCCAGCAATGTTGGACAGTTTCTGGAGGCTTCTAATTTTCCAATATCAGAGTAACTACATCTAAAGATCTTGATGGATCGTGTCTACTCCCAGCTTTGCTGCTTTCTTTTCTATCTGATTCACATGCAAAACACACAGTGAAGATATTGTATTTGCCGGTGAAGTGGTAGGAATAGTAATTAAATGTAGAAAAGAAGGAAGACCATCATAACAAATAATGGCTTCATCAGTTGAAGCTGGGAAGTATGTATTCTAGAGCGGAGAAACTCACTGGGAAGAACTGGTCCAAAAGCCAACTAAATACTCACAATTTGCTTCACTGTGCTATGTCAGCATCCCACTTCCGCAAGTCCTGAGCCTGACCATTTTACAAAAGAAAATGGCTATGTTTAGAGCTGACATTCGTGGAATTTAAGATTACAGTCCACAAAGTTACAGTTCTGTCGCTACAGCTCTGAAATGCTGTCAGGAGTACTTCAGCTCCATAGGAGAGGACATTTCCATAAGAGAGCTTACAGGTTAGGCTGTGGCTGAAAGTAGGCTGATCCAGCATGCAGTACCTGCCATCTTCGGGGGCGGGGGTGGGAAAACAGCTGCTGTCATCAGAATATAGGAAGGACTGCAGGGGACCCAGCCCTGCCAGCAGACTTAACGTCAACCCTTACCTGCCACACACAGGTTACTATGCACATGGCATAGTCTTCGCTCCCAGCCATATTAGCGGGAGACCTGGGTTTCATCACTTCCCTTCATCCAGCAGGAAATACTGCCTTGGGAGCACACACCTTATGCCCAGACATTCACAAAACCACCTTAGGAGCCCCTGTGCACCCAGCTTAGACACACTTTTAGGAAAAGAAATTGCTTTCAAAGATATTGAAAGTTTTGTCCTGGAAGAAAAAAAAAGAAGAAGAAAGAAAGAAAAAAATCTTCTAGATTTTAGGGAAAAAAGTAAAAAGTAGAAATACGTGTTTAAAAGAAAGCCCACAGTTGAATGGTTAGTAACTGAAAAGAGGAAACGTCGGGACAAAAACTACCTATAGTACATATGCAGAACCTAGAGCAAGAAAATGAAAACATCTTTTTAAAATACTTATTTGGTTCCTGCAATCAACCCAAAAGAGAGAACACACCACAACTTTGAAAACTAAGAAGTGATTAAGGTTGGCCTTTGGGGGTTATTTTTTGTATTTGTTTATTCCCTCATTCAGCTTGTATTTCAGGATTTTAATGGGCTCATTATGAGTTAGGCTCTACAATCAAGAGATACAGACTTCAATTTTAATCATTATCCATTCATTCGACAGAATGAGTGAATAATAATTGTTCAAGGCTCACCGTGTACATCAGTTTCTACTAGGTACTAAGGATAAAGAAGAATTAAGTGTGCCTTCTGGTCTAAGTGGAAAACTGGCATACCTACTCACTGAAGAGACCACAATGTGTATCATGACAGACCTGCATATAAGGTGGTGAGAAGCACAGCACTTCCTTCTAGTGCTCCAGCTTGAACTATTTATTTCCACAACTCATCTTTTACTTTGTGCAATGATACACTGACATTTGAGCAAGAGATACAATGACTGGAGTAGCTCCTGACACTGGATTCTAATCAGACACGCAGCAGGAGGCATCGGGCAGCAGTGACCCCTGATGAAGGGTACTACAAGCGGCTTGGGCTCAGAATGTCTCCTGTGGACCACAGCTGATGCTAGGCTGAATATGAAGCTCAGAAAATCGCATGTATCCTTTGTGCCAGCATCATCAACATCTTCTCAGGAAACACTTTTTGCCTGGCTACATGATCTTTGGGATAAGTCAAGAAGTATATCACTAGGAGGAAAATTAGATGAACACCTCAGCAAAGGATGGATGGGTCTCCTCCTGGGACATTTGTTTAGTTTGAGATCTAGAAAATGGAATTGCATGTTAGAAGGAGTCATCCCCTCAAATCCATGATGTCACAACAGCAACATCTTTATCACTATGGCAAAATGACAGAACAACTGAAGGGAGAAAAGACTGGCTTAGGTGCACGATTGCAGAGGGCTAATCAGTCCCCGGTTTCTGGAACTCATGTCTATGCAGCACATCATGACAGTGAGACCGTGTGTTAGAAGGTTTCACAGAAATCTGGGAATTCTGCCACTCACCTGACTTGCTCTGTAGCATGATTAATAAAAGCCCAAAGACAAAAATCGGGGTTCAAATCAAAGGTCAGAAAAGCAAAAATAACCAGGCTCTTACCTCTACCTCAGTCTTAAATGGTGATACTGCCTCCAGGAATCTCACAAAGAGACTGTGTGT
>NC_022009.1:26784954-26809260 GCF_000317375.1 Microtus ochrogaster | reverse complement strand
TGTGCACCAATACTGCCCAGTTTCTATGGCAAACTAGTGTGGCTACTGGGATTAAAGGTGTGTGTCACCACTGCCTGGTCTGTCCAGGTGCTTGATTCTCTGAACTTCAGTCAAACTTTACTTATTAAAATACAAATGAAATATCACTACATTGCTCCCTTCCCTTCTTTATTTCATCCAAACACTATGGGAAGAAGCTTCCAGCATTTAAAGTAAGATTTTCTTCCTCAGTTAACCCTCACTAGGAACTCTCCCAGACATACCCAGATCATGTGTGCCATCAATCTTCTACATGATTCTCAAGCTAGTCAATTGACAATGAAGGCTAACCATCACTTATGACAATTACATCATTTCTTTTGATTGACAATGAGGTTTATATGGAAGCACTCACAGCAACAATTTTTCCCTTGGTTTTTACGAGACAACTTTACTACGTAACTTGGGCTGTCCCGGAATTATGTCAACTGGGCTTGTCTCAGATTTGCAATAATCCTCCTGCCTCTGAGTCCCTAGTGCTAGGATTATACGAGTCCTCCACCATACCCTGTCCACCTACACCAACTTCTACCATACTCCCCATCAAGGAAAATCTCTGAGAGCAAAACATTTGAAGGGTTTCTTTCAAATCGATAACTGACATGCCACACTAAATCTATTATTTTTAAAGCTACACTTTGTGAGTCATCTTCCATTAATACAATATATTCTTTCCTTTGTCCATTACATTGCCAACTACTAAATGAACTACAATACAGATCACAAAGTGACACTTGTAGTATTTGGATACCAATAGGCTGGAGAATGGGTATGCCAGAACAATGGTACCAAACATGCACTATCACTTCAGTTCCACAAACTGTAAATGTGAAATTCTCACAATGTGTACATGGACATTCTAGAAGTTTCAGAAACTTCGATCATTACCAGCATTGCATTTTTTTTTTAAAAAAAATGTTCTTCATCCAGATACTTATACAAGGAAAACTCAAGTTACATATTTCTAAGCAAGATTAATTAATAGGAAATTCTACCAGCAGCATGCTATGGTGGGAATCTCAAGATATTGTAAAGAGAGCTTGAATGTGTTTTACCTTTTATCTGCTTTTTTTTTTTTAAAAAAAAAAAAGCCATGTTTCTAGAAGTGTCTTTTAAACTTCTACACTATCTGTGGAATTCTTATTATTTTGTTGGGCCAGAGTAAGTGCCTAATAAACACTTGTCAGTCAGCCAACAGAATGTTCAAGTATCTTCCACTTAACAGCTTTAGACCATAAAGCAATTTGATGGCTCTGCATTGGAGATTGAAAGTATCGAAGCGAAAGGTAGAATCTGAGTAGTTCTAATCTATAAAAGCAATATCCTAGATGAATAGAATCACCTAGCATCAACATCTTTGCTCCAGGGCTATAAATCTAGACCGGCAACAGTGCACTGAGAATGAAAACAGGCCTGAGCCATCCACATCCATCACTGTCACATACACAGGACGTATGCAACACGCCAAACCTCTGAGACCTCCCAGTCTGAGACCAAGAGGTGGGAAGAGAGGGAGATGGAGGGATTTTACAAATATGTGGGTCACGTTAAATAAGTCTTAATATTCTGGGCTCAATATTCCTACCTTTGCAGCCACATTGATGACAACACCTACCACGGGAATGTTTTTACCTTTCCATGGGTGCTATGGAAGTCATGTCATGAGGTGTGCGTACATACATTTTTTTCCTCACTTTGCTTTATAGAGAAGTAGATATATATCCACCTTTGCAGTTATTTAATTAGAGGTGGGAAATTTAAAGAAAGAATGCGCTCTGCATTTCCATAGGAACAACTTCAACTATGTCAATGAAACTTTGTTGTCATTCACTTGATAAACAAGGGGGACAGTGAGTTAAGTGTGATGTTAAGTTGGGAGCATCACCCCAAACCCTGGCATCCAAGTCTCCTGACCTGGGAGTTGTATTGGTCTGGACTCCAAATCCCAGCATGCCAGGTTCTGACCTCTCCCACAGGGTATTTAAGTGGGTGTCCAAAGGAGGAACATGTGCTCCCGGGTTTTGCATGTGCTCCCTGTTTTCTGTCTCCCCTGCCATGCTGTCAACCACCCACCCGAACATGCTGCATTTATTAAAACATGGGTATTTGAATTCAGTTTGATTTGGCATGATTGGATTTGTGTGCGCTGGTGAAGAGGATTTTTCTTAACGTTAAGGAAATACCAATGTATGTTTTCGAGACATTGTTTAAGGGACTGAACTATTGTCTAAAGAACGAGGAATAGGTAAGTGAGTAAGACTCATGCTTTCAATCATCTTCATACATTTTGAAACAAGTGGTTTGGTTGGAAATTAGAAACCAACAGCTCTAAGAAAGCTCTTGCTCATAACATCAAATTCCCAACTCTTAACCAAAATAAACAGGCATTAAAAATTTTTATTTTTTACATATTGATGAGAAATAATAGCATACAAACCATTTGTTAAACTGAGTACTATAACCAAGGAAGACTAGCCAGCAGATTGTTAAGAGATTTGAAGTTGTTGATAAAATGTGGCTGTATCTAAGATAATCTATTCTTAATATGTAGTAATTCACATGAAGAACAACAAAGTCAGGCCGGGCGATGGTGGCGCATTCCTTTAATCCCAGCACTCGGGAGGCAGAGGCAGGTGGATCTCTGTGAGTTCGAGACCAGCCTGGTCTACAGAGCTAGTTCCAGGACAGGCTCCAAAGCCACAGAGAAACCCTGTCTCGAAAAACAAAAAAAAAACAAAAAACAAAAAAAAAAGAACAACAAAGTCTCCCTACAAAGACAGACAAAATATGAGGTGTGATTGTAGGCCCACTGCTGTGGAACATATGTGTGTCCCATGCATAAACAGAAACACATTACGTTAGAAGGCACTGATCTCAAGCAACACATAAAGAATGGTCATGAACTTTATGGGGGAGGAATTATTGACATACAGAATGCATTTATCTTTTCCATTTATTTAATGAGATTTGAAATAGTGGATTATGTAAAAATCTTTATCTCTTATTAAAATAATGATGGTTGATACTTGAAAAAACTATACAGTCAGAGGATGTAAGGGTGACTGGTCATTTGCAGGTAAACAATTTAGTACTTTGGACTTTCATAATGATCAAATAAACTCACATATTTCTTTAACCTAAGAGGACCTCATAGGTGTTCAACAAGATGAATTCTAGGATAAAGCCCAGTATCTGGTACATTATATATGCCTTCAAAAGATGCCTTGGGGCAAGAGGAGATGCCTCAGTGGGTAAAGTGTTTGCTTCAAAAGCCTTGTCTTAGCCAGGCAGTGGTGGCACACGCCTTTAATCCCAGCACTCAGGAGGCAGAGGCAGGCAAATCTCTGTGAATTTGAGGTCAACCTGGTCTACAGAGTCAGTTTCAGGATAGGCTCCAAAGCTACAGAGAAACCCTGTCTCGAAAAACAAAAAACAAAACAAAACAAAACAAAAAGCATGGTCTTGTGTTTGGATCTCCAGAAGCCATGTAAAATCAGAATGCTATAGCACATGTCTGGAAGCTTATAGGCCAGTTTTCCTGCCATAAAACAGCCGTGGATACCAAGAATGAATCTATCTCAAAAACAAATGGAAAATGATGGACACACAAGATTGTCTGCTTACTGGCTGTTACACACTTGCAATAGTGCCTGCACCTGCACTCCCACACATGATCACACACACACACACACACACACACACACACACTCACATACCACACATAAAGAAGTGTGGCATAGCAATAAGGGCTTTTCAGGTTAGTTGCTACTAATAATTACAACCAAATAAGCAATGTCTCTAAAGATACTTGGAGTATAAATATGGTACCAGGAAATTATTTCTAATATAATAGAAAGAGAGGGGGAGGGAATGAGGGAGGAAAGAAGGAAGAGAGAGTGAAGGAAAGGAGAGAGAAAGAGGAAAGCCACCTTACATTCGGCATGGTATACCTTTAGGTTGACACTGGACTTATTTAAACACCTTGTAATGGAAGTTGGCCTATAGGTTGGTAGGCTGCAGAGTTAGTCTCCAGCTGTGTAGAATGACAGATCAAATGACAAATACACCATGAGGGAAATTCCCCTGTTGTCAAGAGTACTGAAACATGACATGATTACTTCCATAGACTCTAAGTAGCTCCTGGTTCCAGCAGGCTTTGAGAGATGAATGAGCTAGTATTAATTTGAAAAAACTATAGATAGTAAGCTCGTGGGACCAATCCATTTATGTATTTATTACTTTTATTTTGCTAGAGCCACTACCACCAAAAATAAATCTTTGAGAATAAATGCTGCTTTTCGGGTGTATCCTGGCGAGAGCAATATAAAAATAATTTAGCACCAACCATGTAATTATGTGCATTTATTCCAACCTTCCATTACCAGAGATAACAAGATGAATAGTAAAATGTGAACTTTAACAATCCTGTAATTATAGCCACTGAACCATACATTATGGAAAGAATTGTACAAAATCCAGATGCAAAAGAATCAACTTGGTATGTAAATAGAAACCAAACAATGAAATAATCAAGTGATGGAGAATTAATATAGAAAGTGAAGCACTTTTCAGAATCTTTTATTGCCATGTTTTCATTTCCTTAACAAATATCCAGCTTAGTCTCTTTATTTAGTCACATTTCTTATGAGTACATATTGTTCAACAGCCTTATGCATCCCAGTCAAATATTACAGGATTGTTCTTTCTTCAGCTTCCTTTTTTTTTTTTTTAAACCTAGAGTAAAATTGGGATTGGTAGAGTGTTTTCATGAGCATGTTATGTAAAAAGGGCAATAATATACATTTCACTGGAGTATTTTGAGTGGAAAAAAATTTGTGCCTTTACTTAGGAGCTACAAGTCCTAGAAATACGAGCCACCTTTAGGAAAGTCTGGGCATTTTTAGATATCAGAATGAGCAAGCCCCATCAGAATTCAGCAAGATCATTCCATTCAATAGTAGATAGTTCAGGAGTTGTTGAGGGCAGGCAGAGGCATTGAAGAGCCCTGTCAGCATCACAGAATTAAGGTAGGAAGGTAGTTTATTAATCAGGAAGAGAAACCTCAAGTGCTGTTCTAATATTCATCAGGGGCAATAATTTAATACACACCATGAAAATATTTTTACACAGTTGAGTGATAAATGATACTCAATCGTGCTATAAAGAGAAGTATTAATGCATGACAAAAATAAATACAAAGAATACTCTATTTTTGGAATTAAGGATATAAATGGATACAGGAGATACAGAATAGAATGCAGAGATGGGGGTTAGAATATTTATATGCCTAAAGAAATTTTATTTAGGTTAATATTAAAATTCTTCACCTATTAAAGTTTACTTTGACTAATAACGTTTTAGAAACAATCAAAAAACTAAAAGCAACACATTGCATAATCAATAAAATGGACAAGTAAGGCAAAAGTATCATTACATATTTTGTAAAAGTCAGTACTGGGCAATGTTCGAATGAGTATTGCAGGTACAATCTCTGTGGAGTTTTAGCTTGTCTTCCATTTTCTTATGAGACGTTACTATAAGATGTAATGAGTTAAAAAGATGTGCACATCTTTGGGGAAAACGCCTGTGAAATAGCATCTGGCTTTGAGAATTATTGTATTGTATCATAGAGAAACAAAAAGGATGCTGCAGTGAATTGTGGAGAAGCGTACGTGAGTGAAGGAAACTTCTGAGAATCGAGAGCCATGTCGGCAAGATAGATTAGTGGATAAGGATGTTTTCAGCAAGCCTGAAACCTGAATTCAAGCCTAGAGTTCCACACTGGGGAAGATGGAAACTGACTTCTAGCAGCTGTCCTGTGACCTCCATGTGCATACACGACTCATACACACACACACACACACACACACACACACACACACACACACAAACCTGCACACTCACACAAAAACTTTAGCTGCAATAAAGATTATATTAAAAAGGATAGAGACCTTGCAAGTACGATTAGACCATTTTAGTCCTTTGTAGAAAAGGTTATTAAAGGAATTGTTGAGCTTATTTTCACAGTGTAAGCCTTTCAAACGTTCAAAACAGTACACTGTTACATTGATACTCTCTCTCTTTCTTTCTCTCCCCTTCCCTCCTTCCCTCCCTCCCCCCTCTCTTTTTCTGCCTTAAGTTTCAAATGCATAATATAAATGCCTTTTAAATACTGTGAAAGAGTCCATCTATATTAGTAGATCAACTGTGAAAGAAAAAAAATCAATTTAAAAGCTATTTAGTATCTTTAGTCTCTAATGTTGAATTTTACTTATTTTAAAGGGCTGATCTTACAAACATGTCATTCGCAGTGCAATCAATTTAATAAATTGTCAATTTTAAGTTGAATCAAGCATAGATCTGTTTTAATGATGCCATTGCTCTATATTTTAAAGTTTTAGTTTTCCTCAAAATGAACGAAGAGCATCACTATTATGACTCATGATATGCTCCCCATAAGCAATGCATTCGCTGCTACTCAATGGTCCACATAGTACACTCAGCTGTAAGCCATCCACAATTGATGACACCCACAAGATGAAAGAACTGTTTGACCACTATGACCTGCTTCCAGTCAAACCGACAAAAATCATGTGGGTGGTTTCCTCCTAGATTAGACAAAGTTAAAACCTAGGAACTTATGTAAGCATTTTTGCCTTTACATTTATCAAAAAAAAGAGATGGAGTATATTTTTATCAGAACTATAATCTTAAGCAAGTGAAGGTCAAGCATTCGTTTAGCATGATCAGTTTTGGATTAAAACTATATTTTCAAAGCCGGATGGTGGTGGCACATACCTGTAGTCTCAGCACTCGGGTGGCAGAAGCAGATGGATCTCTGTGAATTTAGGGCTAGCCTGGTTAACAAAGCAAGTACCAGGAGAGACAGCCATTACATAGAGAAATTCTGTCTCTCTAAATCAATATACACACATATATGCATGTGCATATGTATGCACATGGCAAATCTCTCCAGAGACTATCATAAGCCCTGCCACTCATGAGAGACCAGGAGACTGAGCGTGACACAGCCCTGATTCTCACAGTTTTGTTCAGTATTCTCACACTGCATTTTGTATTTTCATCACCATTCCTTAAAAACACACACGTAAATAGAAGGTAGAAGCATGGGCAATGCAGGATTCCTAAGTAGACAGACTGCAGCCGTAAGAGCAGGTTTTTGGAACGGATAGTAAAATCTTCTGTTCCGAAAGATGCTTGGCTAACGTTAAGGGAAAACTGGACTGACTAGGAAAATATTTCCTTAGGAATATTTTCCTCACATAACCAGTGAGGAATGAGAGTCTCATTAGATAAAAAAACAAACAAACAAACAAACAAACTTCTACTTCTCTGTATGACTTGAAAGAAGTTATTTAAGTTCCCAACGAACATCTTGAGACCTTAAAATAGCACAATAGAGCTACATTTATTCCATGGACTTTTGGTTGATTTCATGGACTTTTAACAGTGGATGTTGAAAGCAATGCCCCTGAAGGAACTGTGACAGAGCTCGGGATGCATTGGGTGCTTCATACAAATTATCTATTCTCATTATTAGTAACTTATACCTCACTGTGGATGAAGCCAAGGCCCCTTGTAAAAACATACATTTTTTTTTTAATTTGGAAAGAGAAAGGAAGTCCATGACAAAGGATTCCTCTTTGTTTCTGGCAGAAGGAAGAGGTAGTGATGAACTGAGAGTCGCCGAGTTTGGACGCGTAGGCTAGAGCGCTAAGCATCCTGGCATGCACAGGTGGGCAAGAAGTTTTCTGGGTGTTTTACGTATGGTTTTTAATAAAACCTAAGTGATAATATTCACTTCATTCTAAAATGCAGCAATGCATTTAATGAATTCAATACAGTGAGCATTAAAAGTGGTAATGGGGACGGAGTGGCCACCGCACAGTGGGTGGCTCCGTGTAATACAGAAAAATTAGAACCATTTTTCCTTACAAAGTAGTAGAGATAGAAGGGAAGAGAGGTTCAAGGGAATACAATGCAGAAGGACTCTTCTTTATTCATGTTTGTTTGTCTCTGATTTGTGCCAAATTGGGAAAATAATTAAACAACATATGAGGGCCAACAGGATGCAGAAACATTCCAAATGAAGCCAACACATCAGCTAAATACCAAAAACAATGTGCTGAAATCCAGTGTAAGGGCAGTATAGCCATAGTACACCACATGAGCTTGCAGTCGGCCCATGGTAGGGTAAATGACAGTTATTATCAACCATGCACCGTGCACCATGCCCTACATCACTCATACTCTTTTTCTTTTTTTTCAAGAAATTATATTACTTTGTAGAAGGCTGGTCTAGAACTCATGATAACCCCCCCAGTGCATTTTCTTCCTGAAGAATGGGATTTAAACATTGATGCCATGCCTGGTATGACCATTATTGCTCATAAAGGTTGTATCTCTCTTGGGAGTCCAGTTTTTGAAAATACTAGAGAACTAAAGATGATCCAGAGACTATCAAGTGAACTGATTAAACTTAAAAGCACTATAGATTTTATTTTAAGACATTGCGAGGTAACATTTGTCTATAATTTTATATGAGCTAAGAACTCTGGCTGAACAACTGGGTTACTGTGAGTGGCAAAAGAATAAATTGGCCTGAACTGCTGTACAAATTATTGGGGAATATTAGTAAAAGCTTGCATAAGCCAAGTAGGGATAATTTGTGAATTTAGAATTTTGATGGAAAATCAAGGCAGTTGACCGTTCTATTGTTCTAAATCATATGCTTTAACCTAACCTTGTGAGTTTTATGCTTATAATGTGCCATAGTAATATTGATTTCTCAATGAAGAATCTAAAAGCATGCATAAGTTAAATAAGATGACAGGGGCCAAATGGTGAGTCACTCATTCAGTGGCCAAGGCAGGAATGGAATTTTTATCACTGCAGCTGAGTAATTCCTGCCTCCTCAGGCTGCCCCTGACGACCTGTAAGAAGAATTCTATTCTCATTCCAATTAAACATCCTTACCGCCTTTGATTCTCCTTCGCACTGGGACGATTTCTCAGTGTCACCGTCTCCTCCCACCCACTAGGTTATCAAATCTTTTTCTTTTTGGGAACGTCTTTCAAGACCTCCTCAAGTACTTTGTTCCCAAGTAATATTCATAAGAAAATGTTCCTAAGATACCATAGACATTTTGTAGGCTTTATGAAGTTCGTCAGCACAGTAAAGTCATTGCCAGTCACCTTTCCTATAAAACAGGGCAATGGATAATCGTCACTCATAAATACAGAAGTGCAAATATAATAATACACCGGAGGTTCCACCAAATAGGCTACGTCTAAAATCTTTCTCTATAATCCAACCATTCTTTTTAATGGGACTGACCTTTCTTCAGCCTTGTTTCATGGTCTCTTTTCCTTACACTGACTTCTTTTGAAAACTTCCTATTCCATCACACAAACTCGTCCTCACCACACCACCTCTGAAACACCATCTGTAAACACTATTTACAACCTCTGTTTGTGTCGGTTTTTTGTTGCCTCCAAACTTTTGTATGCTTAGATGCATTGGTGTATGCATGTGTGTGAACACACGTAGGTGCATGCAGGTAGGGGACGCACATGCAGGTATATGGAGGGGAGAGGTGGACACTGGGTATCTTCCTTGATTGCTCTATACTTTATAAATGGAGGCAGAGTCTCTTGTTGAGCCGCCCGGAACTTCCCCCAGTTAGGTTGCTCAGTTTGCTTTGGAGATCCCCTTATCTCTGTCTTCCAAATGATGATATTACTGGTGAACCTCCACGTCTACCCGTTATGTGTGTTTGGGGATCATAACTTTAGTCCTCATCCTTGAGCATCAAGTACTTCACCTACTGGGACATGTTCTTAGTCCCTCTTTTTGCTTATTTACTTTGTTACTATGTTTGTCCAACTCCAGACTTGTTTACTCCAATAGTGAAAAACATTTTTGTACCTATTGGTATAAAACTTGTTTAAATGAAGAAGTGTTTGCCTCAGGACAAGTCCACTAATTTCCAGTATCTTTTGATATGATAGCTTTGCTTTTGCTCTAGGAAATGGGTAGCACAAAATGTCAATCTGAGCATATTTACTGATGCATCATGGGAAGAATTGTCAAAATCATCACATAGTATAATTGTTAATGAAAGTCAAGTTGTTGCTGCTGGTTTTATCTCTGATCTGAATTCTCATGTTAAGTGATGAGAGAGAAAGAAGTTGTGATGTTTTTTTCTATAGCGTTTGAAGTTGTGTCTCTTTTGACAGACACAGAGATGTACAGACAGTAGACAAATAACCACTTAGAAGACAGCAGAGGGAGACAGTTTACAAGCTCACTCGTTGCCCTTGATTCCATCAGGAATTACAATAATGCTAAGCAGTGTATTGGCCCAAGATGAGCCAAAAACCCTGGACTCAGAACAGCATGCCTTATCTAATTATAGTATATAAGAGCAGAGATTAAAATCCCTCCCAGAAAATATTAAAAAGACAAGTTTCCCCTTAAATATTCTGTGCTTATTAAAACATTATTCATATACATTAATAGCCTTAACATCTAGCATCATCTATGGTGAAGAATAAGTGCTTAATAAATGATTGTGTAAATAATGTAAGTTCATTTCAAGGACTAAAAAGAGATCTATAAAATGGTATGACTTAATCCTCTTAGTTGTTTTAATAAGCTACTTTATTATGCAGTAACTCAATATTTTTAAGTGGGGGTATTTTAAGGAATACAGCATGTCTCACTACTCTGGCCCCAATAGAAACCTGGTTCTAACCTGTATGTTTATGGACAAAGTCTGTGCTTTGAAAAGCCCCTTAAGGGATTGAGGTAATGATGCTACCGGTGACAACGGGCATTTTCAGAATCTCTGACGTTTTCATTTGTGGAATATCTAACAGATGGTTCAGAAGCTCCAGGAGGCAGCTCAAGGACTCACTCCAGATTAGAGAAACCAGTACACTAGAAACAGCAGGAACAGGGGAGGATCCTTGCTACTCTGACGTTTAAAACATCAAATGGACCATCAGGGTAAGCTTCCTTAAATCATAGAGCAATGACATTGGAAAGGTTATGTGATGCATCTAATTCCTGGTTCCCTCATTGGAAAAGTGGGAAATGTGTGTTATGAAATAAAAATAATGCAAATAAAGACTATTCGCACTGCACTCTCATGGAATTAAGTTCGCAACCAATGTAAACTCTCATCTCTTTTCCCTTCCCTACAGTTTTCTTCTATGAGGTTATTTTTGATCATTATGATGAATAGAGGTATAAAATGAGAGTGAGGGAAAAACATTTTTCTTGGTCTTGTTCCTGAACTGGCTTCCTGTTATTTCTTCCATACACAAGTGAACAGATAGATAAAGAAACAGAACTTTTGCAGATGAGTTAAACTGATGCAAGGCATACGAATCTGGTCTATAGGCTTCTCACAGAAATGCACTGAAGCCCTGGACTACCCAGTATGGCGGCCACTCAGTAAGCATACTTCATTTTCCTCATAGGACTGCAGACTTGAATTCTTCAATCTATTCAACTTTTTAAAACAAATTAACGATCCAGTTATTGCAAAGGTATTTTTAACCTTGTGATAGAAAAGTTACAGTTATATGTTACTACTGTATGTTCCCTCCTAAACAGTCCATTTCAGCAGAAGGAGTCTCTCCTTCACGGCTTTTCTATGTGCCTGGCATATGCTTTCTCTCTGTAATGAGAGTAAGTACACCAAAACCAAAGTAAAAAATAACAACAAAACCGAGAGTTCCTTGGATTTTGTAGTAGAATTATAAATTTAGCGGTCGGAATTTTGTTTACTGGCAATGTAAGGGAGAAGTTATATAAAATATATATAAGGAGGAAAAGCAGAAAAATAAGAGTTTAAATGAAGAAAAATAAGTACGTGACAATTAATTTATCAGAACAATGGGATTCTTTTAATATAAAATCCCAAACGGGCTACATTTTTGACAATTTCTTAAAGTTTCTTCCCAAACCCTACTTTAATATTTATAGTAGAAAAGGAAAAGGATTTTCCTGGTGTTAACACAGCATGTTGAATATCTTTTTATATGAAGAAGATCTGATGAGAAGGGCCCTTGTCTGGTTCATTTGAATCATCTTTAATCAGACCCTAGTAGCTGCCATATAATAAATGCTTAGTAAAGATTTGTTGCAAAACTCCATTTGATCTATGTAATCAGAAAACTAAATGCTCTTAATCCCCCTTAAAGAAATATCAATTTTAACAAACGCCATTGCCTAAAAAGTTGGAAGAAAGTTTTAAAAAAAATACTACACGGTGTTGGTGAGACTCAGTAGGTCTCACCAAGTTGGCCAACTGCTTAAGTCCAACCTCGGGATTCCCATGGTAGAGGAAAAGAAGGGAGTCTTGAAAGTTATTCCCTGATATTCATATAAACATAGCATCATGTGTGCTTCATAAACACAAATTAATAAATGTTAAAAAAATGCACTCTCTATATATTACTGTTTAATACTGTTTATTCTAAATCTGAACATCTAGCTACATTATGTGTATTCAAAAACAAAACTCCTGCAAGCATGAATAGAGCAAATGCAAAGCTGAAAGCAAAACTCGCTGCACTTAATGATTCAGCAGATAAACATGCATGGGGTGTAGAATAGAAAATGAAATGTTTGCTTCCTTCCAAAGGTCACCTTTTCCTCTGTGCACTTTCCCGTGAAATGGGCTAAGCAGAAATGCTGTAATTTTCCACTCTTTCTCTCTCTCTTCTCTACTCAGTCTGCACACACATCATAAGATGTCTAGAAATGAAGACACCAAGAAGAACAATGAGAAATCCATTGTCATGGTCAGTGGATCTCAGTTCTCCACTGCCCCGGTCACCCCAGAAGCACCCTACATCAGGCCCACAGGAGGCCATCGCTCCTTTACTGTTGCAACTATAAATATTGAAGTAGGGCTTTTGGAGGAAACATTTTTTTAAATCTGTCAAAAATATAGCCTGCGTTAGATTTTATAATAAAATATCTAAGACTGGAGGCTTCGATATGAAAAATGCAGACAGTGTGATTTATAAGCATGGCAAGTAGTGAAATTCTGAGATCTTTGAATGGCAAGTAGTGGAATTCATATTCAGCTGTGAAAAAAAAGGGTCTCTACTAATTTACCTAAGCAAATTGCATTTCCAATAGCTAAAGAACTCCCATTTAACACCTGCAGATCTGTGCACTCCTGAAAGGAAAAATAAAATCTGAAAAACATTATTCTAATGAGATATTCAACATGCAATACAAGTGTATATAAATGCAACACAACTTTTTACAATTCTCTTTACACTTACTTAGTTTAAATATTTCATTTTTACCAAATTGATTTCTTGGAAATGGAATATTCTATATTTATAAACAGACTGCTTTGTTATTCAAATTTTTTTTGATCTTTGGTTTAATGTAAGTTGATTTCACTGAATCTCTCAATATGTAATTGATTTGATGCTCCTTGTATTCTTGCACTATAGACAACTCCCTTATAAAATCAAGGCATGGGGTTCCTTGCCTTCATATAATAAATGTGTTATCTAGTTCCCAAGCAGGTGGGAAGAATACTATGCCTGGAATGGAGTTCAGAAGGGAAAAAAAAATCAAAGCGTGGGTCATAACATTTTTGTATCACTCTTATGAAGGTGTAACAGATGTTCCTTTGTTTTGCCTCCCAACACAGTCAGTTACTACCAAACTTTCAATGAGATCAATGCAACCAATGAAAGAACTGTGACTAGAGAGGAGGTTATTTAAGGCCTATCTTATTTTTGTCTAGAACCATGAAACACAATAAAAACCAACAAGAACTGGGAGTTAGCAGAGAGAATCAAAGCAACGAATGCGAGGCTGTTGAAGGGAAATAGGAAGAAATAAGAAGACAGGAAGGAATGACAGACACAGAGATAAATTCACAGCAAAACCTCAGAGGAATCCCGGCCCCCATGGTGTCCTGGCGTACTGATTGCTAACTTCCTCCTCCCATGTTACACCCACCCCAAGCACCTATTCTTCCATGCCTGCAAAAGAGTGGGCATCAAAGTGATGGATGTTAGTTCACTGTATCAACATTTCCCTACAGCCACGAAGCCTATTATCAACAGAGATAAACTGGTGCCAGGATAAACTTCTTATCAGAATGTGGGCAAGTAAGAGTTCAAAATGGTGTTAGATTTAGCAGAAGTTCATTGTTGCAAGCTCCCTAAAGCAACTTGACAGCACTAATATAGACTACGCAGGATTTAGTATCCAAATACTGTTCTTCCAATCTGCATGAACCAGTGTTGTAACGAGTATTCCTTTAAAATGAAATAAAAATTATTTGAAGTGACTAGCTTGTCTTCTTCTTCTTTTTCTACTCTGGGTTTTGTTTATTTCTTTGAGGTGAGGGACGTAGATGGCACTTGAGACAGAGACACATGGGAAGAATTTCTTTAGCTACTGAAAGCTGCTACAGAGCACATAGCTGGCCTTCCAGTTGGTTCTCTGCCCCCACCACGGAGCTTAATTATAGCTATCAAGCTGGAAGGGGAAAGACAGGGAAAATATGTGGAGAACATTTTAATGTTGAGATCAATTGAACTGAGACATCGCTTCTGACAGATATTTCAGTCTAAATGAGCCAGATTGCTCTAGGAAATACTAAAAAAAGATAATTTTAAATGGTCCCTTACCATTTTCATCTATCATATACATCTCAAAATATAGCCTACATATTTTTATCTACTGCCCTAGTCTAAGCCTCGTCCTGCCAGGACTCTGTGGATGGAAATGTTATTTGGCATCCTTCTGAAATAAAAGCAGATGCCACTCTGCTCAGTAATGTAGTCCTGGTGAAGTTAATGGGCTGGCAGAACTGCGAGCGGTGGAGACAGAGCCTGGTTTCAGAGCAGGGAGGAATGGTGACCTTCAAGCTGCCTGTGCCTTTGCCCAGAGTGCCTGGGTCTGGCTTCTCAGCATCTAGGTCACAGCCGCCCCTTCCCCTTACAGCTGTGCTGAAAATCCCAATGCATTACCCAACATTTCAAAAAAAAATTAAATATGGGATATAGGTGGTACTTTCTATTTAGATTTTGTTTGAGAAAAAGTTATTTAGGAAACTAACATATGCTTTATGGTTTATGCCTAATCATTTAGGCTCTGCCTGGCTATTTTTCCCCTTAACCTATGAAGAGTTTTGCTCTTTTGTTTTGAAATTGAACCCTAGCACACAGTTCAAGCTAAACATGTGGTCCTTCTGTCTCAGCCTCAAGAGAATCCTGAGATGAGTGTGCTACTACATCTTCTTTGAACAATTTATTACAAGGAATGAGCATAAAACGATTGTTATGTTTCAGTTTTGCTGAGATTAAGAAAAATCTGAACTTCATGACAAACGTGAGACCTCAACAATGACGAGACACCTGAAGAAACGGTATCCCCACTCAGTGTATGTCTTTCAAACTTGACTTAAAAGTGTAAACTGCATAGTCTCAGCCCTTCAAACACTGGACGTTTTCATAATTAAACCAAAAAAGGATTGGGAATTCTTAGGTGTTAACCATACTATTTAGTCTTTAACCCAACTGCCTCATTCCTGGATTGCTAGAAACTTCCTATCTGTAATCTAAGAAAAAGACATAATTTGCTTCTATCTGGTCATTACTCTGAAAGTCATTCATCAAAATCAGTTTGGTATGTTAATCATTTCATATACAGGTTAATCTTCTGTCTTTCACTTCAGCCTGGAAAATCCTATATATATATATGTTCTTTTAATCAGCCTTAGGGTGAAGATCAGGGGAGATGAGGAAGCATTCAGGTTGTAGGAAGAGATGCAGTCAACTGGATTCAGCAGGAACAAATTCTACTGTAAGCTGAAGAATTAGAAATCGAGGCCATAGGAAACATGGGAGAAGAGAGCACACTGAGGTTAACCCACACCAGCCATCCCAATTTATTGACTACGTCTGTGTTAAGCTTTATCTTAGAAGTGATTAAATGGCTCCTTTCCCGGAACCTTGTTAACACTTTGGGGCCACTGATGATTTCATTTAGCATATTACCTCTTCAAATTCTATCACTGCAATCTAATAACACTCCAGTGAAAAACAATCATCTTTCTACAACACGATCCCAACTATCAGTTCTAATAACACATACAAGTGGTTCCTTTTCCTCATTGATATTTAAAGAGCTAGAGACTGCGTGACATTCTTATAATAGTTTAAATACTACGAAGTTCACTACTGTTTATTGAGCAGCTAAATAGCTCAGATTTTCACACATCATTTAAATCTATATAACATAATAAATATTTAATCTATAAATAAGAATACTGAAGTTCCAATACCTCACTTTTTAAATTTTCCAATATCACACCGCTGGAAAAACAGGATAGCCAAATGATTATTTCCGCCAATCTCTTGGATGCCTAAACTATCTGGAGAAGTTAATTATTCATCCTTGGATTGTCTACCTGAAATGGGGTTGATTTTTAGTTTGTTTGTGCATTTTTAGTTTATGTGTGTATGATGTACGTGTCTGTAAGGTACATTCTTGCCATGGCATTCTTAGGGAGATCAGAGACCAACCTTGCTTGTCAGTCCACCATGTCTGCCTCGTTTGAGCCACAGTGTCTAGCTGTTCAACACTGTGTCTAATAGATTAGCTGACCTGTAAGCTTCTGCCTCCTTTCTCTCAGTAAAGGCAGTAAGGTGTACTCATGGACATGTTACTCTATCCAGTTCTATGTGGGCTCAAGGGATCTGAACTCAGGTCCTATGCCTGCATCGTAAGTGCTTCATCAACAAAGCCTTCCCCACATTGTTCAAACAAGGTTATTTTTAAAGAAGAAATAATAACCAAACCCCACATGAATGATATTTTCCACCAAGGTTTGATTGGGTACAATTTAAGGTAAAAGAGTCACTTAACTGGGCACCCATCCTTCAGCAGAGCTTAGAGACACCTTGGTTTCAGGGTCAAGGTTACACTTTCACCTTTGTCCTGTTAGTGCACAGTAGTTGCCTAATAATGTGCACAGAACAAATGCCAACTATTGCCAAGAAAAAAAAACAATAGTTTTGATATAAAAAAAATAATTCCGTTTTGCTCAGATCTAGGAACAATGTGTGCAATCAGCCCAGTAGCATAATGTAGGAAAATCTATGTTATGTATAGATATCTAGGCCTCAACAGGCAGTGGACCACACGCTGTACTATGATGCTAATTATTAGAGCAAATGACTGCTCTAAAGTACACTGTAATTCCTTTCCCACATCTAAACCCAGAGGGAATCCACACACAAAACAGCTCGGTAGGGAATCATTCTTGCAAACCAGTTACTTAAAAATTGGCGAGAACAGTCACCTCCACTTTTACTAAAAAGGTGACTTCCACAAAGCAGAAAAATGGAAAAATACTTAATGTCTTTATAAACCGATTAGACCTAAAGAGGACAGATCTATTTCAGAAGAGATGTCTTCACTATTTAACGTCAAAACACCCTCTAGAAGAAAACAGGCACTTGGCATTTTCAATTATGGAAACTATTACAAATATTCTTCTATTGACTTTAATGTGATTATGAAGAGAATTATGCTCTAAACAAATACAGCGATTTAACTTAAAGCTATAGGTTCTCAGGTGGCATATTTGGTATACATTAGTGCACACTGAGATTGAAATCTGTCTTCCATTTACTTTCCAAATTGAAATGGCTTTCTTCCCTTTGTTCTTTATGAAGAAAATAGACATATAATTTCATTTTCATTTTAGGAACACGTTTAGAATATATGGGTAGGGAAGGAGGGACTTGAAAGTGTTAGTGGTGGCTGGACCCCATGAAGGTAGTTAAAAACAGTTAAGGAAGGAGAATGATGGGAGATTTGAGGGAGATGCTAAATGAAACAATCTCAGCAAAATGAGAGTAAGCACAATGCAAATGGCAGCCCAGTTGCTCCTCAAAGTCCCTCCATGTTTTTTAATAGACTCTGCGCTAATAGCAGTTGATTCCTTGTTCTAAGACGTATTGAGCACTCAGGGACATTTTCCATATTTTTGTTTACTGTGAAGGAAATGCTGAGGCCTGGTGTCAAGAGATGAAAGCAGTAAGGCTTACCTCCTAAGGGCCTTTGCTCATTTCAAGAATGACTGACACAGCATGTATAGCAGATGCCAGAATAAACTACCACTCAGTGTCCTGTCTACCTGAGACCTGAGCATGACTTCAAACCCAAGGCACAAACTGACTTCAAAACCCCCTGCTCAATATCACCAACCTCTTTTCTAGAGAGGCAGAGGTGTTCCCATGGTAACCAAGCAAGGACAAGAGAATAAGGAACAGAGCAGGAGGAAAGAGAGGCCATTTAAATAGTGTGCATGTGTTGCACACACACACACACACAAGCACACACATGCATGCATGCATATAAGTGCAGAGGGGGGGGAAGGTAAATCTTAAAGCATGCAAAGCTGCAAAGGTATCATCAGCCCCATTGTCAGAGTGGCATTCACATCTGTGAAGACACATCTGTGCTAAAGAGGTCCTTGGCACCCTTTGCAGGGGTCGTCGTTAGGGAAGCGCACTACTTGTAGTAGTTTCTCCCCAGCAGTTCTGAAACTGAAATGATACAAGGCTGAGACCGAACGTATCTATGGGCCCTAGGCAGAAATGGCTTAGAGAGTCTCCGAGGTCTCAATAGAAGACCTTGAAGAAATACTTAGGTGGTCACTTGAAAGTCAGGACTAGGCATTGAAAAGACAAGCCTGGAGTTTTGGACAGGTATTAATCTCACTAAGAAAAGACAAAGGACATTCTAACAAATGCTGTAAATGTTCCAGACCCCAGCCCCAGTCAAGTGTTCAACATCCCCAAATGACTCTCTAAATCTAGTTAAACGGTGAATGTAATTTTAGACATTAATGTAACTTTTATCATTTATCATGTTTTATGTGACATGCTAATTGGTGTTAGACTTAAGTTATTGTGGAAAATATTTTAATTTTTCTCCACAGTAAAGGTTTCCCAGGGTTGTGACATTTTCAATGCTACTATTGGTTCCAAACCAGATTAACAGAAATGATTGGTACCCATAAGATTGACTAACTTCTCAACTGAATAATGGATAAGAAAAATGTGGTACATTTACACAATGGAGTGCTACACAGCAGAAAAAAATAACGACATCTTGAATTTTGCAGGAAAATGGATGGAGCTAGAAAACATAATTTTGAGTGAGGTAACCCAGACACAGAAAGACAGTTATCACATGTACTCACTCATAGGTAGTTTTTAAACATAAAGCAAAGAAAGCCAGCCTACAAACCACAGTCCCAGAGAACTTAGACAACAATGAGGACACTAAGAGAGAGACTTGCATGGATCTAATCTACATTGGAAGTAGAAAGTAGAAAAAGACAAGATCGCTGCTGGTTTTGACTCAAAAGATGGAGAATATCAGTAAGGCATCACACAAATTATCCTGGCCTCACTGAGGAGTTTTACTTTCCCCATTCTCATCAAGACTTTCCATTGTACGGAATTCACCAAGGCCAGCTAGCCTGGGTCTGAAAAAAGCATGGGATAAAACCGGACTAGCTGAACATAGCAGACAATGAGGACTACTGAGAACTCAAGAACAATGGCAATGGGTTTTTGATCCTACTGCACGTACTGGCTTTGGGGGAGCCTAGGCAGTTTGGATGTTCACCTTACTAGACCTGAATGGAGGTGGGCGGTCCTTGGACTTCCCACAGGGCAGGGAACCCTGATTGCTCTTCGAGCTGATGAGGGAGAGGGACTTGATCGGGGGAGGGGGAGGGAAATGGGAGGCGGTGGCGGGGAAGAGGCAGAAATCCTTAATAAATAAAATTAAAAAAATAAAAAAGAAAAAAAGAAAACATTAAAAAGTTACAAAAAAAAGACTTTCCATTGTATGCACATTCAATATGAACTGTTTCATATGTAATGGAAGATACACATGTAAGTCATGATCTCTGACTTTTGCCCCTTTCCTGGGCTTGCATAGGAATTTTTGCCACTCTGTACATTCCGAAGTATAGTCAAGAAAGAGAATCAAAAAGAATGTCTGGCACTCCACACCAGGGCCATCTGGGTCTTGATTGTGCAGAACAGAAAAGAGAACTTATTAAAAAAGGATGAAAGGGCAGAGAGAACTGCAGAATTTATAAGAAAAAGAACAATCTTGTAAGTAGGAGCCAAGAAAGCAGTCAATATTTATTGAGTGCTTATTTCCCTCCCCGTCACAGGTCTATGGCAAAGACTTTGTTAAAAGCCATAAGAATAAATGGAAGAAGGAACACTAGGCAGTACATGCTGGGATGGCCAACTCTGCCACTGTGTATGCACTGGTTGATCCTTCAGGACAGGAGACTATTCCTGCCAGGATTTGGAGTTTCAGAGTTGCTATAGGAATAAAATGGGCCACAGCACAGGAAATGCTAGCAGCTTGCCTGACACAGGAAGTCCTCTTTGTTCTAGTTTGCTGGAGATGTCTTGGTTTTACTATTCAAAATCCCACACCTCAGAGAATTAAATTTGAGAAACATAACCTCATCTAAAGTTTACAACCGGAGCTCAGGAGATTAGACTACATGAGCCACTATAAGCATGAGGTTCAAATTCCTAAGTTCAAATTTCCATCTTTGTGTGGTATACAAGTTTGGTATAGAGGTGTTTGTTTCTAATCCCACTGTTGGAGGAGGGGATCAGAGAAAGACAGGTACAAGAAACTCACTGGCTTACCATCAGGGCTAAACAGAAGAACCTCTGGTTTAGTAAGAGAATGTGCCTCAACACAATGAGACAGAATGAGACAGAGAAAGATCTGACCTCTACATGGGCAAGCATGGTGCACCCAGAGTTAAACACATGCAACACACACACACACACGCCACACACACACATGCCACACCACCACCAACAACAACTTCAAAACCAACAAAAACCCAAAGAAAAATTTAAAATCTTAATAACAGTCTTGGAAGAAAGTTATATGAACTACCACTGTCCCATTGCCCAGACAGCACAAAAGAGACACTAAATTTTATATACTGGCCTGTGGTCTTACAGTTCAGCATGTGGCTGAGGAGAAGTATGTATGTCTCCATGGCATCATGCACTAATTCCCAGTTAAGGCTGGAGTATGAGGTCATGAGTAAGCAAAGAAGAGGAGCAAGGAGGACACACATGGTTGGTGAACATTCAGTTGTCTTCATTACTAGTAGATGAAAGACTGACATATCAATATGTTTTCATAGGCTTAGCTGTGAAACCCTGAAGGGGGCACTTAGCCTGTTGAAGACATCGGTGCCTCTAGAAACCCAGGAGCATTTCAGCTATGATATGGCCTTTTCCAGGCTAGATCTTAGTAGGGTTATAACAAGACATAAGGAAATTTTATGATTAACTACATATTACCCAAAGTCAGTACCAAGACCAGCAAATCCAGTTTAATATTTTCTATTCATCCAATAACCAAATATTACACCTCTCCTTCAGAAAATAATGTGATTTAAATTTCCAAGGAAAAATAAGAGCTATCTCCAAGTATGCTTGTTGACCTATCTTTGTATGTCTAATCACTTGAAGCCAACAACAGCCATCTATATCTTAGATGAGAGCTGTATGTGGGAAGCAGAAGCCAAGCATCACCATTCATCTTATACAAACCTTGGGCATCAGCATCAGCCACAGGGTTGTATGAGAGTCAGCAGCTTAGCAAAATGTTCTTTTCAGACTCGATACAACTTGAGGGGTTACATTATTTTTAGGATGGCAAATGAAGGCATTTTGGAGTGATTAGAAACCTAAAAGGAAAAGGTCATAGTTTATACATTTCCCTATAACATTAAAACAACCTGAGATTAGCCTTTTCTCTTTCTTATCTAGACTTTTTTTTAAACAATGCTAATGATCATATGGGTTTGCATTTGCTATATTCCTGTTATACAGCATACACAGAGAAACAATGGCTGACCCATCTATCTGTACATTTTCATACACATTACCAACATGAACAGAAGATATTAATCACACAAAAAGACAAGGAAAAAAGGCTCAGAAATAAAATCATCTTTTTGCTATGGTTTGGTAATTTCCTAGTTTTTATCGACTAAAATTAATAAAGTTATTAGTTCTTAAACAAGTATATTTTTGTTGTTACAGTTCTAGTGTTTTGGGAAAGTGACATTGTTATAGATAATAGTCTAACTTCTCTTGACTACATTTCCAGTCTTCCTGATGCTCTGTTCTTGAAGCACACTGTTTACTGGTTATTTTAGATTTGTAAAATGTTATGTTGTATGCTTTATTTCTTTGAAGAAACCTCATATCAAGTCATTTTCCTGCAAAGGGACTTCTATTATTTATGTGGCATGTCATTAAGGTTTTACTACCATCTTCTAAATTTTCTCCTGAGATTAAACATTTGACTTTTATGAGGCCACTAAAAGAACAAGAATGTGTTACTTTCATTTTGGATCTGAAAACATCATAAGCTTGCAATTTAATCAGCTGGGTGTTGACAAAAGACGGTTCGATTGTTAAAGAAACCAGTCCAACAGAATGTCTGAAAACAAGTCAGCTTCCCTCTTTGCTTATTGGCCTGGATAGCCAAATTCAATTCCTAATTATAAATATATCTCTCAGACTAGAGGAACAGAGGATGCCAAGAAGGAAATCAATCTAGCAAGTGGTCAAAGATCATCCCCAAGCATATAAAGAAACAGTCAAGAGAAAGGGTTGCTCATTGCCATGTAAATGTCCATCACAGGAGCTTCTAGGATTTGAAACTAGAAAATATATGTAGTAGCATGTAGCAATGCATATGACCATCACAGATAGGCAATAAGAGCGAGACTTTGACACTATGCTTAGTAGTAATAGCAATATACCATGTCCTGTTGAGCAGAACATCAATAACCAAACAGGCTAATAGATCTCATTTTTATTTATCAGACATACTCAAACTTATTTGAAACTTTGATACCTAAACCACAAAAGGAAAAGAAAAAACAACTACAGGATTTTTGTGAAAATCTGTGAACTGAAGATAGGAAGAGAGTGGTTAGGGTGGGGAATGAAGGTTACCCTTTCCCTTAATGGGTACCCCAAAAATAAGCCAACGGGAAAAGCCAAAAGAATAGAACGTTCTTGTATTCCAAAATTGCTTGTTCATTGCTTTGAAACATATGCATATATATGCATATGTAAATGTATTATTTTATATGTATAATAAAATTTCCTATTGTTACAACTAATAGCCTACATCAAAAAACAGCCAAATAACCTTAACCTTTTATGGATATTTTACACAAAGGAAAAAGAAAATTAGTCTCCTGGATGGGTTCTCGGGAACTGAGATTTGAGGAACATGTTGTTCCAATTAAACTTTTCTTTCTGTCAGCTTTCACTTGTTCACATGTATTGTACAGCAGAGTAAAAGCAGGCACTTTTATCACTCAGTACTGAGCATGAATCAACACTGTGAGATGCTTCACAGCGCAGCGTCTCTGGGCCTCCATGCCATTTTTCAGGTAGGTCATGCTAACCCCATTTTACAGAAAACCAAACCGAAGTTATCGACTGAGGATTGGAGAGGAAATATACAAGTTAAGGACTCAGTCCCGAAACTAAGCTGTTTAGATTTAACTCTTGACCTTCTGGTCCCGGCAATCAACATGTTAACTCCCAATCTTTGGTTAGAAGTTACATCATTTTATAAAATGAAGACAAAAACAATACATTTTTTTCTTTCCCAATATTATTTCTAGGTTTAAATCCACAAAAAGCACACAGAAGTTTCTGGAATACTGTTTGCACTTGACATATCTTTGCTGTTATTGCTCATACTCTGAATCTGGGATTAAAAAAACACGTCTATTTATTTTTATTTCTTTTTAACTTCCTTTCCAGAAGCAATGATTGCTTGACTACCATATAAGTAGTAAGTCAAGGGACTAGGATTTTTGAACATGAGTTTCTCCGATCTATATAATGATTCTGCCCAAGGCTGTATAGCTGTTGAGAAGACAAGAGAGGCCTTAGCCCAGGGCTTCTGGCACTAAGTCCTATGATTTTTATTCTAAAAGAAGAAAGAAATCTGGGTTTGTATTCTTTGTCTTTGACTAACACCATAATACAAAATAAGTGGATTAAAGAATACAACATTTAATTGTACATTTAGGTTCTTTAGCTACTGTGAGACCAAACAACTGCTGTTTGGTTAAACAAAAGG
>NC_022009.1:26761376-26784854 GCF_000317375.1 Microtus ochrogaster | reverse complement strand
AGAGAGAGAGAGAGAGAGAGAGAGAGAGAGAGTGAGTTTGGGCGATGTATCAGATGTGATTGATGGGAAACAGAAGCAAAGAAAGCATACAGAAAAAAAAACTGTTAAAGAACAAATGTTTTGCTAAATAAAAGATGGCACGGACTACACTATCATCACCTGCACTAACAATTTATTCGTAACCATTGTCAATAGCCTACTGGGGATTACAATCTCACTTCACATGTTCTACCACTTTGACACTTCTAACTCAGAAATGTAATTTAAAGTAAAGATTCATGGAGCTAATATCCCTCTAGCTTCAGACCATTAAAGTGCCTATTTTTTTGCATAGCACAGAGGGGTGAAAGTCTGCATGCATAAATGAACACGTGGGTGATATACTGCTTGATATAAACACAGCCTGGCTTCGGATGAGGTACCAGTGCCTGTAGAATATAAAATTAAAGCGTTCACTCTCCATAGATTGTCTCATAAGACAATAGTCATGATAGGGGTGAATTTTGCATAACTCTGGATACCTTCCAAGTCCCCAGAGAGATAATAACAGAATTGATCACTCTAATAATTAACTTACCTTTAGGTCACAGGTCCTGAGGACTTGTCCTTTTCTAAGCATTTGACTAAGAAAGTATAGCATTGTCCATACCAGGTATGTGCTCTTAAGTTTTCTTTTCTAAATGAAGAAACTGAGGCTAATAAGTCACATGTTAGTCCCTATTCCTATCATGGTCACTTGGTCCTGCTCATGGACTCTTAGTCATAGAAGATGCTACGAAGACTACTGGAGGGTGTGTGGGGACATGAGCAGTCTTACCCAGTGCTAGACCCCACATGCTCCAGTAATGACCAACCAGGCAAAATACGCCTAAGGCTAGAATCGTGCATGACTACAGTGAGGGTAACTGCATGCTTCCTGGTTGGATTTTAGACCTTTTCCACAGAAAATGTATGTCTGGAATTATAATATTGGTCAAAAGTCTATGGCTAAGGGAAATACAGATCCTACCTCAGAAATTCTTATTGGGTTAACTGATCATGTTGTCAGTTAGCCTTATAAACAGTTATGACTGTATCCAGAGGTCTGGACAGCTCTTAACCATGATCATTGAGTTCTTTTTACAGAGGATTTAAGTCAATGAATGATGCATAACTGGCCAAAGGGCTGGGAATCAGACTAAGTGTTTATCCCTAAATGATGCAATGGAGCATTTATATTAACCCCACCATTACCAAGACTTAGCAAACATTGTAGAAGAGAAGGCAGAAAGAATGTAAGACCTACAGGATAGGGAAGAGTGCTGTGAAAAGCTGCATGCAGGTCATGGCATGGCTATTGTAATCATAAACTCATATCACCTGTGATTGTCTTCCCATGACCTATACACGATCAAGGTAACCAAAATTCCAGCATAGACAGAGTAGAAGCTCTCCAGACCCCTTACTGAGAAGCTGTTGAGAACACTTTCTATGAGAGGGAGAAATATTCTCTCTTTGAGGATGTGGCCACTGGTAAGTTTCCTATGCTTCAGAGAATTACCCCACACCCATGTGCATATGGGCAGTACTAAGTGGACATAGAGAAAGCAAAAAAGCAAAAAGAATATGAAGATAGAAAAGGATCATGTTATTGAGAACATGGGGGAATTTGGAGTGGTAAATGGGAAATCAATATGATCATATTTCATTGGGAGAAGTATTATGAAGTTCTCAGAAATCTAGAAAAATTTGTAAAAAGAAGAACTTCGGTAGAGGACAAGGCAAACACATAGGTGGAAAAAAGCGTGTAGTGTAGAATGGATAACTGGAGGACATCTTTAGAAAGTAGTTAGCCCAACAATGACATTCAGAGATGATAGCACCGTAGCTTGTGAGTTGTCTAAGCCTGCACAATTTCACCCTCATGTTTAGTTCCCTGGGAACTGCACACAATGTATTTGGATGGTATTCGCTCCCTTCTCCCAAATCCTTCCAGACCCACTCCACTTCCATACCCAGCCAACTTTGCTAAGAGTGCACATTCCATCATAAAAATAGTGCTCTTTGCCGGGCGATGGTGGAGCACGCCTTTAATCCCAGCACTCGGGAGGCAGAGGCAGGCGGATCTCTGTGAGTTCGAGACCAGCCTGGTCTACAAGAGCTAGTTCCAGGACAGGCTCCAAAACCACAGAGAAACTCTGTCTCGAAAAACCAAAAAAAAAAAAAAAATAGTGCTCTTTCTGCCTAATGTTGCTGGGTTAAATGCAAATGTCCTTTCAGTATTGAAGAGCCCTGTTTTGACCCATCATGACATTACCATGAATTATCTGGTCAAACAAACTGGGCATGAGGGACTTGATGGAGAGCTCTGAATTCTATGAGATTGATATTTAGGGACATCATCTCTTTATCAGGTTAGCTTCAAGCCCTAGATCCAGCACTCTTTGCCATGTGGCACTTACCTGCTTTAAGCATCAGTTGTGTCTGTGTGTTGAGGATAATAACTGCACTGATATCAGAGAATTGATGCTGACATAAAGACAAAGCTGTATATGATCCATGAGATCTGATACGCGCTTCATTAGCACTAGCCGCCTTCATGCTCCTGGGGACTGTTGAGGTACACGTGACTCGATGAAACACCTGAGGCTGACAAGAGCAGAGACTCCCAGAAATGTGCCCCTGACCTCACCCTATGACTCAGGGCTGGCCCTGATTCCAAGCTCAATACCTTTCTCCTTATCAATAATTAATCAGCTTATTATCCAGAAGAATCAATAAAATGGGTGTTTGGTTATCACTCCTGAAGAGCAAAGCACACTCTTTCCACCCACAACCATCACCGATCGATGGGTGCTACAATGCCCATGCTCACGAACTGGATGATGCAGAACAGAGAGTTTATGGACCTCAGTATAAAATGACACAGCTGATGGATCACCTTGGGTCCAGATGCAAGCCAGTCCAGGATAAATCTCTATGATGTATTCACATTGCCATTTTAAAACTCAAAACACCAGAGTCCCATAGTAGAACAGATGCCTTTTTACTTGATTCCTATAAATTTTAGTTCCTCACTCTTGGCTTACTTAACATTCAGAATCAGCTTTGTCAAACTCTATGGCTTTCTCTCATCACCACAAAAAAAGGATGCTTTCTTCTTAAAAGATATATATGGAAATCAATTCTTTCAATCAGATGCACTTGAATCTTTGATTATAAATGCTTGGTGCAAATCTGCTTAGATTCCAGGTATCTTTAGATTCCATATTCTGAACTTCGGTGAAATAGTTAACACAAGCCTACAGATTTTAGTATTCTGATGATTAGGGAGCTGTTTTTTAATTGAAAGTAAATTATTTTCATACAGCATATTCCAATCAGTTTTCTTTCCTTCATTTTCTCATATAATATCCCCACCTCCTTGCCCTTTCAACTCTACATTTTCTTCCTCTTTTGCTTAAGAAAACAAAAAAAGAAAAAAAGACAAGAATAAAACAAAATGAGCAAATATAAAAACAAAGAGAAAACACACACATCACATACTTTTAACTTGAAATATAAATAAGAGTTTATAGGCTATGTTGCTGTACTGTCAATGCCTTAGAATGTGTTATAAACCAAATATATTTTAAGCAACAGAATTTATTTCCTCATAGTTCTGGAGACCAGGAAACTCCAATGAAGACGTTAGTAGAGTGGGACCAGTTTGAACATGGTCAGGATCTTTCCCAAATTTGCTTCTTAGCTAACTGACGGCTGTCTTCCTTGGGCCTCCTCAGATCATATTCTCTCTGTCTGAACCCCAATTCCCTGTTTTTATAAGGAGACCTGTCCAACGTAATGAAGACCCACTCCCTATTTTAACTTGACTGCTTCTGGAAAAATTGCCCATCTACATAAATCACAGACACCAGAGGCTTTAACATCACATGATGCTTTTTAAGGCAAGGGGGAAATATTCAACATACACTGACTTTCAGAATGAGACTGATAGACACTCACACCTAATCCCTACCCCCCTTAATGACGAATCTGCTTTTTGGAAGTAAGATCATGTCTATCCCTTTCCTTCCCCCAGTGTAGTTTTCGTATCTGCTTTCTACTGTGATGGCAGTGGTAATTATGGTGACGATATTTTTAGTTCAAAGACTTCACATATTATAAGGTTAAAATTTTACCATTTTAGTACGCCCAGCTGAACGTAAATACCTCTAGATTCCTACGGAGGGTGCAGCATAAAAAATCAAAACCTGGTACTAAGGAACCTTGCCATATATACTCATGTGTGTGTATATACATTTATATAAACTAGAAATCAAACCCAGGGTCTCAGTGTATGTGAAGCAAGAAGTATACCTGAGAGCTACACACTTTAGTCCCAGAGAAGTTATAAATGTACTCTGCTTTAGAAAATCAATACAGCAATTTACCCCTTTTACTTTTCATGGCAAATCCATGGTAATCTACATAATGATAACTAATGATTTGCCATAAAATTGATCTTATTGATCAAGCATTCTCAGTTAAATTAAAGGCAGCATTAACCAACTCTGGCAACAGAAGGACAGAAAGTTTCATAAAGAGGTAGAGAAATGACATTTTGAGGCTTAATAGAATATATGGAGTTTATTTTTAAAATGGAAATGTAGAAGCTTAGGCGATTTTTCATATTTTCTTAGTACAAACCTACAATTCCAGGTCACTTCCCAGTAATAGAGTACTCCTGGCTCATTTCCATAGATTGGTAATTGCCCTACAGAAAGTGATATATTAAGAAGATTTACTATGGAACTAACTACCAAAACTGCACTCCGTTTAGGAAATTTCAGCTCTCTTGTCTATTTATTATTTAAATTAAAATAAAATACCTGCCTGTGCTTTACCTGGTAAGAAAACATTATGGGGGAGCTTACTTACACCATATTGTTAAATAAATGGACTAAATAATTACAAAGCAAAGACACCATTTTCTCGTGGATGGGTAATCCCACTGTCCTGAGAGGTCCATGGGGCTTTGTTGACAATGATGAATACAGCACTGAATTCCCTCTCAGCAGGATTCTGGCATTTGAAGGGTTAATAGAATAAGAGAGCAAAAAGGTTATGTAAAGCTCAAAAGGCCAGGAAAGCAGAAAAATATAATTTAATGTACAAATGTGTGTGTGTTTTATTCAAATTATATCCCTAAGAATGGACTGGAACTTGAGGGAGAAATTTTCTCATTGTTATGTCATTGCCGAAAGTTATTTGAGAAGGGTCTGACACGGGAACAAAAGAGAGAAAAAGAATGCTTTCCACAGCTTCCTAAAGCATCTTGAAGTGGGTACAATGTTTTTTAGATACGAGTCGAGGTTTGCAGCTTTTGTCCATTTCTTTGTCTGTGAGCTTTCCTGCATCCACATCTGTGATCTAGAGTGATTACTATAAAGAGAAATGCTGCCTCTTTGTAAGAACTGTTCCAGATAATTGCTGAAGGACCCCAGGAAAGTGACAGTGACTCTAAAGAATCACGTTGTCACATGGTCTAATGAGGCCTTTTCTTGGAACTCGATCAAATAAAGATGTGAAGACATTAATTATAATTTTCTTTTACTTTGCATTCAGTTTTAAACTTCTGGAAATTAAAAAACAATGCCCTCAAAAATTTGAAAATAGTCATAGGCAGATTATGTTTTAGTCCGAAACAAATGTATTGCATAATTTTTAATTTGACTTGAGATCAGAGTAGTAAAGACAATATAGACACATTCTTTGGCAGACCTATTAAAGTGTTACTGGATTTCAAGTGTCTTGCTCCAATTTCTGTAACTCCACATGACAGTCTATGGATAATCAAGGCCTAATTTTTTCACATTTGTCTTAAGTCTTAGAACAAGCTTTCGAACACTAATTGGGACCACCTTAGGTTACAGAAAGCCTACTTTATGGAAGGCACTACTGCTGGGGACAGAAAAATAAACAAGAGTGACACGCAAAACTTCGACCTATTGAAGTTAGGAAATGTGCTAGCCATATCAATGAGTTAATGTATGAAGCATAACAGGTGGTCGTGCCAAGTGCCTGAGCAAAGATAAGAAATGATTGGAGCTTTCCACTCACACATAGACGACAAAATTTCACACAGAAGCCAGGGTAAATTCTAAGACAGCTTACCGAAAAAGAAAGTTGGTGACTCCAAGAGCATGATTGTGGCAAATGAGGTCTGAGTTTGAGGTACTGCTAAGAGCATGCCGAAGCTTTGGGATATCATTGGACTTTCTGTTTGGCAGGGAGGTGTTCTCCTATGTTTCACATTTTAAATGATCAACTTGAATCATAGGTGAAGGAAAATTGGATGCAAGACAACATGAAGAACGGAGGCCAGTGAAGGGCTACTGCTGTCTAGGTAAGAAATCATGGCGGTCTAGCCTCGCTTGAGAGTGGCCAACTCAGATTGTTGAGAAGAAATCTGAGATTTATTTGGATTAGAGTAGATTGATCTTGCTCACGAGTAATACAAATAATCTAATTCCTATCACTCCACTTATATCTTTTCAAAACCCTAGCTACAGGAACTATTTCTTGCAACCTCAATACACAGCCCAGGACAGGTTCAATAAGAAACATGCATCAATGTATTTTTCCTTATACTCTAAAGATGTGCTTTAATGTCTCTCTGCTGTTTTCATATCAAAAAGAGGGTAGGAATGTTTGCGAGATATTAGAAACAAGAAAGTAAGTTCAAGGCCTATTAAGCAAGCTGCTCCTACTTGTTCTAGTGCTGTACCTTGTCTTATATCATGAGTGTTAAATGTCATAGAGATTGCCCAGCAAAGACTTTAACTAGCAATCTCCTGGGTCGTTGATGCTAAAAGAGATGTATGCAATGGAGGAATTTAACAGAAATCAGGTAAAAGCAGCTAAACTGGCAAGGTTCTCTTATCTTCTTAGTGTATAAAGAATTTGTACTAGAAAGAATTGAGAAAACACAGTGGGAGAAACCCATGAGAATTTTCTTCAGAGATTGTGATCAATATGATAGTAATCAAATAGTTTGGTCCCTCTATAATATAAAGTCTTTCTTGTATTTCAGTCTAAGTAATAAAATCTTAGCCCACCAAGTAGAGACTTCAGAGCTTACATAACCTGCATGTTCTTAAGAATCTCTTTCAAATATTCTGTCAAGGACTTAGCTAACATTCTATGGCAAAGTTCAGTTAAAGCTATACTTTGTTTTCAAAAGAGGTAATTTCTAGTAAAATCTTTAGATAAAGTGTAAATTGTGAGGTATATTTTTGGTGCTGACTTTGTTTCTTATTTTTAACACCTCAGAATTACTCGATTAATTTAGTAACAGAAGAAAATCAATGTATATCAATGTTTTCCTTGGTTTTAGATCCATATGCTTAATACAGAGTTCATTATATCAATTAACCATAATTAAAAAATAAACCTTCCAACATACTGTTTTTAATCTTTCATATAAACAATTAGTAACAATGTTTTCCAAATATGAAGAGAAATTACACAGTGCTGAAGAAGTTCTTTTTTTCTATTGTAAACAATAGACAAAGGGGATTTGGTAAGAAAAAAAAAAACAAAAAAAAAAACCAGCAAGCAAATGAGTGGATGGGTCCTATCGGCCACGCCATAGAGCAGAAGCTGTAGGTGTATCTCAGTCTTTCTGTAGAGACAAGCTGGGGTGCCTCTCAGAACTGGCAGGTTCTTAGGCCAGCATTTTTGTGTCACATTCCTGGCTTTCTCATTTATGGGCTTTTGATGTCAGAGCTTACATCTGCAGAACAGATAACAGCGTTCTGTTCGTGAGGTTGATGAGTCTTGAAAGTCAGGAAAGTTAGGTTGCTAGACGTTTAGTGCTTCTCACAATTTATTTCCCTAGGGTGTCATGTGGACTCCCTGAAGGTCTGGCAAAACTGCAGTGGCTTCAGAAGTATAGCATATGTTCTGATTAAATTGCCCACACCCCCCACAACCCAAGCAAACACACTTTTTGTCTCCCAAGGATGCACACAGGTAGCCTGGGCACATCCAATCTTAATACATCTTGAGTCTCAAAATATTTTCCTGAAGTTGATGGATAGATTCAGGATTTTCCTCGTCCTGTCTCAAAAGGTATATAATAACTGTAACCCTAGAATTGTTGGCCACCATCTGGGCACTTGATGGTCCAGTCTTGTTAAATTATTTCATAGGTATAAAAAAGATACACAAAAAAAATGATCAAGAAATAATGTTTGAGGTGACATTTTCATAACCTGCATCAAATCTGAATGAAGCAAGTCAGGCCACTCCTTTACATACAGTCATGTGAATCTGTGACTTTGGTTCTATATGGGCAATTTATGGCAGATTTTTCTGGTTTTTGTACTCCAAAGTGTATTCTAACTAATCCACTTAAGAAAGGCCAGGGAATGGCAATGGTCAACAGGACAGAACTCCAAGGAGGTCCCCTGAGAAAATAAATAGAAGGTCTTCTGTTCAGTAATTCTCAGAATGTTTAGATCTCCAACATCCTGAAAATATGACATTAGCCATAGATCCTCCCCTTGGAAAGCAATAAAATATACTTGGGCGCACACATAAAAAACCTCTTTCTTAGGATTTTCAATAGCTCCATGGTCTCTCAGAATGCCCTTTAGGGTAATAGAATTTGTCATAAAACAAAATAATGCATTTGGCTGAGAAGAGTGGCCAGATTCCATTATCAGAAGAACAAGCCTGGGGACAACAATGTGAGCTAGGCGGTGAAGTGACATCTATATCTGGGCTCATCTTAGAGACCTTTTTGACATAGTAGTAAGCACGCTGGCCCTTGCTCTCAGATGGCTTCCTCCTGTGTCCCTGTATCATGGATTAAATAAGTCACATTAACCAATTACAAAATTACCTGTTGCAAATAAGTAAATAAATGCTCGGGACATAAAACTGTCACCACCACACAGTTGTCAATAATGGCAAGATGACTGGAAGGGAAGCAAATGTTTCCATTTGACCTGGGGAGGATAATGTACTAGAAACAGGAAACTCATCCCTAGCTTCTAAATGTAGGCTTGAGAACATGGGAATTTCACTAGTGCTGATACATGTTTTCAATCACCATTCTAGTAAACAACTTGCTTTTTTACTTCTGAGCTTAACCATGTCTGGCAATTTGTTATGGCATTGTTAGTTCCACAATACATTGATGTCAACATGATTCAGCTTAATCAAGTTTCTCTGTTCCAGACTAATGAGAAAACAAATCTTCTATAGTCATAGAATGGACAACTAACCTCATACTCAAGTGTACCTTTAGATTTGAGATAATCGAGTGGTTCATAATCAATCATTAATATTTCTCTCCTATAATAACTAATGTCATTCTCTGAACTAATGTCATTTGAAGCTCAGTTGATTTCAGATGTTTGCTCCATTCAACTTTCCTCTCTTACAAGGATACATATTAAAGGATGCCCTTCAAGCAGCAGCCTGCCCACCCTGTTAAAATAAATTCGATTTCAGTGCATTTGAAGTGTGGGCCTGGATTCTGCATTCATACCTAGCTTCCAGGTGATGCCGAAGATGATATCCCATAGACATCACTCTGAAATGCAACAGCTTTCAGAGGGAATTCAGCATTCAGAGGGAATTTCCAATCCCTTCTTCCAACAGCTGTTCCTAATGATTTCACAGGACAGACTACACATCAGAAAGGAAGACTTGGTTTGTAGCAGGTTACATATATGATCGCATTTTTCATTCATCACAACTCTTAATGTATGATCATCCCGATGTCTCAGATGAAACTGGAAATTATAAAAAGTAAATACCTACTCCCAAAGTGAGGCCTCAGTAGGGACTGGTATCACCTAGGTGTGGTTCCTGTTTGAGGTGACTGCTGAATCCTGTAAACCTTTGCCTACAACCACTGGGTCTTTGCTGCTTAAACTTGTATGTGCTATCTCCAAGGGAGCCTCTATGAGACATGGGTCTTCACACTGTGGATCTGGATGGAATCGAATGGATTTCAATTCTTTTAACATCTCAAGAAATGGCAGTGATAATGATCTACCAACCATACTCTGAAAGGCAAAGTAGACTGGACAACACTTAATTGAAATATATTCCCTAGGCTAATTAGAAATGTATAGTCAAGTTGTACCCTTGGCCAACTTTGACTAAGTTACCAGATACCTGTGTCTTGCACCCAGCTGGAGAGCTCATTTATGTCTCATCTTGAAAATCAATAGTGAATATTCAGCATTTCCACATATGTGAGAATATATGACATGATTCTTAACTGACCAGTTGTGATTTTCATTTTTTTAGGTGACAATTTCTGACTTATCTGAAAATATCACATTATTGCTTAAAAACTTGTTTAGCCGGACAAAGCTGTGACCATTAGCAACCTTGGTCCACGTCACTCTCACAGCTTGTCTGAAGCTATTGGGGATGTGAAGAATGACACTGGCCTCATTAATCTCTCCTCTCTGAATCAGGCAATAAGGCAGTAATTTTTGTGTCTTAAATAAATCTCCACACTGTCTGCCCAAACCATATTCTTTATTTTACAGTTTCAAAACAAACACTTTGTTCTACATTTGCATTCTAAATAGTGACTACGATGGGCATATTCTCTTAATTTTAGAAGAAAAACGTCAAATAATTAACAAATACATGAAAAAAGATAGTTATCTTGGCTCTCCAGGGATGAGCAGCTAGACTTAGAGGAAAATTATAGTGTATAGAAGACTCAGATAGACAAAATGAAAGATTTTAATTAGATTCATCTAAATAGTAGCACCATCTTTACCCAGCACATCCCTCATAATAAGCAATTACACAAATTACCTCATCGAATCCATTCAGACCTAGACAAAGCAGGTATTACTCTACCCCCATTTTAAAGATTGTATAATGGGCTTAGCAAGGGCACACAAGCTGTCCAAGATTATAAGGCTAGAAGAAACAACAGCTGAAATTTCTGGTGAGATCTACGGCATTCTAAAGCATATCAAAGAATACAATTAGAGTTCTGTGTAGTTTGGTGTCATTGTTTCAATTAAATATATCAAGGTTAGTGCAGCAGAAAAAATGTATATTTAAAATTAGGAATAATACACACTATATTCTTCTTGGGACCATAGCTGATCTCTCCTCTAAAGATTGCCATAACAATCACGAGTAATTTTCTCTGTACTATATTACATGGACTATGGACTTTGAGATTTTTTGTATCCAGAGCTTCTGTTCTGTTCCAGAATGTTCACTCTCTTTTTGCCCATACATACTTCCTATCTGAAGTCACAAGAGAAATATATAATTCTACTGTACTTATGTAGCAAAATGAGAAAATCAAAGATCACATATAGGCTTATCTTCCAGATAACCATTGCCCCAACTTCCCAAAATGTGGTAAGTGGATGCCCCTTGAGAATGCAAGCAGGAGTTGAAAAAGTAAGTTTCTTGATGATCTGCACTTGAAAGGGCAGAGCTAGATCCTCCGACATAGAAATAACCACACAGAATCTTGAAAGGTCTACAAGTAGGAAGAAAACTTATGCTATCATTGAGGCAATTATGCATGAAGATGCATTTAAGAAAAAAACTACCATAAATGGCTCTAAATTTGCAAAAGTAACAATGTCACAGAACAAAAGAGCAACAGAATGTAACCAATCTGGCCTCAAGAAACCAAACTTCTACAATAAAACATTACAGAATTTTTGTTATTTATGATCTTACCTGGTTCCCTAATGCTCATTGGGTAGCCCAAAGTACAAAATAGACTTATCTCATCGTGTGTGTGTGTGTGTGTGTGTGTGTGTGTGTGTGTGTGTAGGTCTCTGAGTGTCTCTACACGTGTCTGTATACTTTAAGTATCTTAGCAAAATATGCTTATGGGGGCTAAATATAAGGTTTTCAGTGCTTCAGCCTATTCTAAAAAGACTGGCCGTAAATCTTAGTCATAAACATCTTTCCATTTTAACAGATGCCATTCCTTGAAGCAGTGGTACTTATATTTTCACCCTGAAACCACAATAGAAAGCTAAAAGAAACCAAGTACTTTGCACAAAATAGTATTTCCCTAGCCTTTGCTTGAAGTCATCATTAGAGATTTGAGCCTCTGCATCTGTGTGGGGCTTCCATTTGGGGCTGGTTAGCTTTGAGTCTAAATTGACTTCATCCATCTGATTGATTCAAACAACTTTAATGATCTTAACAAAGATGAAGATATTAAACACAGAGCTCATTATTAGTCAGAAGTCTGCCATGTTCCCTGCTGTATAATTAACTCCTTTCATTCAACACATTTGAAATAGCATCAATGAAGAATATTTAATTACCTCCCCCCAGAAGAAGGTCTCAACTCTGAATCAGTAGCTAGTTTTACACTGACGACCAATTTAAACTATTCTTAAGGTAATGTGTTCAGTAACTACAGGGGAACCTTCTGTCCAGGAAATTTAAACCTTAGAAGTAGAAATTATATGACAGAACTGGAAGGAAAATATCTTCTTTAGCTTGTTTGTTGCAAAATGTGTAGAGCATTTTTTAATGACTTTTAATGTCAACCTTTTCCTAAGATAAAGTATGTGGACAGTTGTAGAGACACACCGAAACATACACATATACACACAGCTAGAGATGAGAGAAAGTGCTATATGAACATGTGTGATTAAGATGGATCCTGTGCAGGTTGAAATACACAAGATAATGGTTTTTATACCAGGCTGACGTCGGGGCTAGTCACATCTTGCCACTAAAATGGTACAAACAGGATGTAAATCACAAAAGATAGCAACCAAGACAATGCTTCATTTACAACACACAGGGCTAAAGGGGACCCAGCACAGGTGATGCATCTGGCACCCTTATTTCTAGAGCATTGAATTTTATTCAGCCAATATAGCACCCGATTCATGGCATAATACATGCTTATTATCATGGCCTTGGGGAAAGCATCCCCCAAAACTCAATATCCAAAGGGAGAGAACTGTGAGCTCAAATCAATTTTGCTTGTTAACAGGCAACAGGATCTGATGACTCAGTTGAGTGGAACTGATAAAAAAAAAAAAAACCCACCATGGAGCAAAGGGAAAGGCTCGGTTGTAGTTCTTGCCTAGCGAGTACAAGGCATGGATCTCCGCACCAAAGGAATGAAATATAAATAGTATCTGTAGGTAGCCAACCCTAAGTGGGAAATAAGATAGATCAGTACTTGAGCATAGATGTGATGACTGCAGGCAGCACAGGAGGGTCCTTCGTATGGTAGGAAAGATTTTAACTAAATGCAGAAGATCAGCTGGTCAGTGATAACAGGGACTTAGGAGAACCAAATAGTAATTACAATATTATATATAATTAACATAATGTAATAGTGATACACTAATGTACTTGTATAATCTCATAATATATTTCTCCATTTTTAATATAATAGAAAATCAGTCAGGATGCTGTTTTCAAACCATGAGTAAGTTTTTATTCAATCCAAAGTCCTTTTGATGCCATAAACATGATGGCATCACGTCTCTCCTGGGCCCTGTTTTATCACTGGTCATGATAACTCATGATGTCCTAGCCACCAGATTCCAGCTGTCTCTCAAGTATATCAAACGCACATGTGTTGGGGTGACTATACCTGTTATAACCCCAGTTGAAATGGTTCCCCTGGATATTCTTTATACTTTTTGCCTTGCTCCTGTCTCACTGCCATTTCCACACACACAAAAAAATGCCCCATGCAACCATTATGTTCAATGTCATAGTCCTAAAGCTCATTGTCCTTTATATCACTTTCTTCTTCATCATAGTAGCCATCTCTGGAGGCGTGGACCAATTCATCACTAGCTAAACATCCATATTCCTGGCTGAGTGCTATTTTCCTGCAGCCAAATGACCTGTACTATTGTTCTCTGTGCTAGGCGTTACATAGAGCACGGGACATAGTCGACACGCTTGAAGCATCTCTGAGTGAATAAACCATTATATTCTAAGAGCATGCTGCTTTTAACTTCATATATGTCCTTTTTCATTGGTACCTAAAATATTGTTGGAAACACAGCTTTTCAAGGCCAAAGACGAGCAGCCAGCATTCCATATTTGACTCAACATGTGGAGAAATACAGGAAGTTGATATTAATCTAAATCCTTCCCTGTCTTCAAGTTTTCTGCATTTGAACTCACACACGAACTCTGAAATAGGGAGTACATCGGAATTCCACTGAAGAAGGCTATCTGAAGATAATGGAAAGTCTCAGAATAATATTCTAACTGACTAGGACTTCTCTACCAGAGCCATCATAGATGCCTCTACCTATTCTAGCACCTGGGATGGACATAGGAGATGGCAAAACTGAGTACTAGTAGGCTTCGCTTGCAAGAAGGGAGTATATGGATCTATCGCCCCCTCCTTTCTTAGCATCTAACCATAATCCAATCAGGCCATAAACTACTGCTGGAGGGCTCATTACTCTAGCCTTCCTCCCCAGGATCCTCTCCAACAGAAAGAAGAAGGACCCACCCACTACATCATCTTAATCAGCAACTTAGAAAACAGTGCCACATAAAACAGCAGCCAACCTGAAAAAGTGCAGTAATTGCAATAGCGCTGCTAACTAACCATTCAGCTCGACTTCTGCATAATTAAGAAGGTGGTTTATGACAGGCATTTGTGTGGCATTTAAAACATTAAAAGGAAAAGTAGTGGAGCATGCCGCACCAGGAGCTGAATTCACAGGAGGCGGGGAGGAATAAGGCTGAACACCAAGAAAACACAGTCTCTTTTCTTCTTAGCCTCTTTTTTCTTACAACGGTCTCTTTTTTTTTCCTCCCTCCAGTTTCTTTCTTTTTTTTTTCTTTCTCTTCCTGCAAAATGAGTAGCTGAGGGGATAATTTAGCAACTGGGCTTTTGCAGAGGTAGCTGCTGTGTGCTTAAATTACCAGAGAAATGCTTTCAATTGCTCCTCTTTAGAATGAAGGCACTGCATGGTATTTTCCCAGGATTGGAGCTTTGCACTCAGCAGGAGGGTTCAGCAGAGTGATAGGAAGCAGGATGGGGAGGAGAGAAGGATGGTTGGAAGGGAAAAACTCTAGTTTCTCTACGTTGGGATACACAGAAAAGGCTGGTCATTATGTCAGGAAGGCGTCCCACTTAGTACCTCCCAGAAAGGGTTCTGATAAAAACAAATCATGCTTCAAGGCCACAAATATTTGCTGTTACACTATGTTACAGACTCAAGGCTGTATGCTGCAAAGACAAAAATATAGAAGAAACCAACCCTGTCCTCAGGAAGACCTCAGGGTCTATTGAGAGCAAATCTGAACCTAATGTGGATGAGTCGAATTGATTAGCAAGTTCAAAGAAACCACCAAGAGGACGGGATGTTTGAGTCCATTTAGAGAGAGATTCCCAGAATGCAGCAGGTATTAAAGTAATCTTTCTAAATGAGAGTCAATAAATGATAGGTAAGTTAACTCTTCTATAAGGAAGATACTGCTTAAGTCTTGGAGGATGTGTAGTTGATTAGCCACATGCAGCCAGGGCAGCAGTAGCACTTGCAAGTCTTGCCAGCTGGAGATGCTGAGGGCCCAGGAGGCATTGGCTATGAGCTGCAGACACTGGTGCACACTGGCGACTGTGAGGACACAAGTCTGGCATGTTCAAGGCCATGCCCACTTCTAAGCAGAAGTCTGATGTGACCAAGAGCACACAAGGAAGTAAATAAAAGCTCCAATTCAAAGGCAGAGGAGGCAGTTGGAAGCCTTTCATTTCAGCAAGACACAAAGAGAAAGGTGCGTCGCAAAGAAAGCCTACTTCAGTCTTCTAATTCTTTGATCAGCAACCCCTGACCCTGGTGACATTCCCGCCCATGAGGAGCAAAGAGTGGAACGCAGCTGCGCAGATCGGTGACATGATGAAATCCATGCTGAATTCCTACTCATCAGATGCGCAGATGCCCTACCAACTGAGCAGTGCGCACGCTCACCTGGGAATGTAACAGAGCAGAAGAGTCTACCAGGGTCAAATGCAGTTTTAATGTCCTTATGATAGCAATGGCAAAGCAGCTAACATGTGCGCGGGCACACACACACACACACACACACACACACACACACACACATATAATATCTTCACACACACACACACACACACACACGTACAAACACTATACTCACAAACCCAGTCACATGAAGCAAATGCTTCAAAAAAAAATAGAGAATAACGCTCAGGCATTTTTTAAGGTATACTTTAAGCAAGGGACATGTGCTCTTTGGTATTTCTTTATAGAGATCCAGATAGGATGAGAAGCAATAACCGATGATTTGACAGTGTGAAACTTGTTCTTAGAACATATGTCAAAACCAGAATTTTAGCATTCAAATTTTAGAATATTAGAAAATTTTAATATCAGTTTTATGAAGTTGCAATTTCAAACAATGCATCAGGTAGTCGTGGTGGCTCGTATCTCTAATCTTATCACTGGGGCTACTGAGGAAGGGTGAATGAAGCCAATTCAAGGCTAGTAGTGGTTGCATACTGAACTCCAGGCTAGGCTATGCTGTGGAGTGGGACCTTGCCTTAAAAAGTAAAAAGTGACATAACCATGCCTTAACTTAAATAAAAAGCAATAATGATCCCTGAAATTTGAAACAGATCTGAGTTTTCCTGTTCTAGTTTAGTGTTGATTTTCTATGACTAGCTATAAGTTGATACCTTTGGATAACACTTACTGAAGGAAATACATTACAAAGTAATGGATGTCTTAGGAATCACTTCCCATGTTATCCATGAGGCACATACAAAAAGAACAGTCCAGTCAATCAACTAGCCATGCCAGGTAGAAAAATGTTTCTGTTTGGTTTGTAAAAAATTGCAGGATACTATAGCTATTCAGTGAAAAAAAAAAAAGAACTGAAATTCACTAACTGAATTAATACTTGAATCAACATTTTTTTTCTCATCTACCTTACCTAGAAGTGAAGAGGAAGCAACATTATAAACAGAACTTACTTCAGAGCCAATTTATTTATGCCGCTCTACTCTGTCCCTGTGACCAGATATGGACCTTTTAAGGGTTTCAAAAAGAATTACAGGTCAACAATTAAGTTACTTGAACAACAGAAAGGGCTAAACCAAGATGGGCAAGAGACCAAGATGTCACAGGCTCTTTCATCCCCTTTTCTTTGCTGCGCATTCTCCATCAGAGGGTATAACAGCCGTCACTCATGTGATTCTTCTGTAAAGACGAGCAGCATGCCTTACTGTTGACCCCTATTCTCCTCAGTGTTAAGGCCACATTTAAATGCTACGAGTGTATCATGTACTCTCACTATCCCAACTCCAAATCGAATAATCTCCGAGTCCATTGCCACCTGAAATTAGCAGCCCAGCAACCATCTCCATAGAGCAAATCAGTGACACACAGCCATGGTCTGAGAAAGAATGAAGGCTTCTATTCTGCATCTTTGTAGAAACTAAACCTTACCACTAGCCTTTTCTCTCTTGTTCTCTCTTCCTTTCCTTTCCCTTTCTATCTGTCCCATTATCTTTGTGTTTCTTTTGCCTTTATAGGCATCAAGTCAAGTCTTCATTTAAAATGGCTCTGACACTGCAGAGCCCTCTTGACCCTCCCAGCCCTCTCATCATCTCACACCTCATCTCATGGTGGTTTCGGGAACTAGGTTAGAAATGCCTGCTGCACTCACCCTCCTCTTAGCTTGGACAAAGAATCTCCTTTGACCATTTTAACTCCATGTGCCAGATATTTTTGATCACTTTTTGTCACTCGGGAAACAATATTCAAACATTTTATCCTGGATTTTTATAACTTTGCATCCCCAGGCCTACCTACCTCTCATAAGAATGCTCCCAACAAGTTTACACATTCTGAGCTCTTTCTTCTTACCTAGCTAGAGTTAAACAAACAGTCCACAGTATAGATCCTGGCTGGTCCACTTTTGTAAATTATGTTTTATTAGAACAAAGTCACACTCATTTGTTTATATGTTGTTTATGTCTATCTTCACATTTGGATAGTTATGACAGGGTCTGTGTGACTAGCAAAGCCCAGAGTCACCTTCACAGGTTGCCAACTGAGCCATCGCACATGTTCCATTATTTTCTAATACCCTGTGACAAATAAATCTGCAGTATCTCATGAGTGCAGGACTCAGGGACACCTATGATTCACAATGAATGAGACTTGGTGCAAGAATAACATTTATTGCATCAACTTCTGGTAAGCTAAGACTGTGATGATGCTAAAAAGACATGTTTTCTGTTGGAAAATAAAAACACCTTAAGAGAAGGAATGTAAGTGAATTCTAAGAAACATGAATGACCAAAGAATCTGATCACATCTTTCTTTTCTGTTATTTCTGTGAAGTGATAAGTCATGTCAACTGAAACATCGCAGAGAGATGCAAGGATACAGCTACTACTTTGTAATGTCCCCAATAGGCTGACGTGTTTGAAAATCTGGTCCCTAGTGGGTGATGCTGTTTTTGGATATTGTGGTCCTGTTTAAGGAGGTAGAGTCTCCCAGGAAGAAGAGGCGGGGGTCACTGGAGTCAGCCTTCAGGGTTCATAGGCAGCCCCATTTTTTGTCTGCTTCTTTCTTGATGGCAGGCATAATATATCCACCTTGTGTTCCTGCTGCTATGCCTACGACACCATCATGGACTGTGTTTCTTTAACTGTGAGTCAAAATAAACCATTTCTTCCTTAGGTTGCTTTTGTTGGATATTTTGTCATAAGAACGAGAAAAGTAGCCAACACAGTTTCTCAAGGAAGATTTTTTGCTTGTTTGTTTGTTTTCTTTTGCTTTCAGTTAATCTTCAGTCCTGTCTTGCTCACTAATAAGCCAAAAATAAATATATGTTTGTAGAATATGTATCAAGAAGTGAAAGGAACACATGTGGTTTAGCCTGTGCTGCCAGTCCTAACGTGATTGCTACATCATAAAGTTTCCCATCTCCTTTCTGCTTGATGTGTGCTTCTGATCTTCAAGACCTGTGCAAAACTGCAGGCTGTCTCTAGGTTTTGTACTCTGGAGTTGATGTCACTCTTTTAAAGTTTGTCTGCGCATTGTGACCTTGAGAATGTAGTACATGCACCTTTGCTATGTCCACTATATCATGCCCCTCATGATCTAAACTTTCTGATTATTCTACCACTACCCACAAGGTACTAGAGGAAAGCCAGTATAAACAGTAAACAGAAATGAAGAGCAATCAAACCATGTCACTGTACTTGGAATAAAACTAAAGCCAAAATAAATGAAAGCCATTTTTTAAAAAGTGATTGTCCATGAACTCATATGTAGAAAGCCAAATAATGTGTCATCATTCTGAATGGTATCAAAGAGAGTCTCTTCCTTCTACTCATATACATTTCAGTAAACCTACAAATGTGTGCAGTGAAATGATATATGGTAAATGCAATTATTGTAATCAGAAACACAGGAAAAATTACTATGGAATTTTCAAAAACTGTCAACTGGAGAAGGGTAGACTTCATAGGATAGGAATGACATCTAACTGGGGTGAGGGGAAGGGTGACAGCTGTCTCTTAGATGTGGGAAGATCAACGTTGGTGAGGGAAACTGAACAAAGGGCCTGGAGGTGTGCATGTTTATATTTCATGAAATGTGCTAATTCATTGAGGCTTTCTCTGTATTGTGAAGTCTGAGGCAGTCTCATGTCTGGCTCCCTGTGGTGGTAGAAAAGGGGACACATTCTAAAAAGCCTTCCTTCCCTTCTCTCCTCTCCATGTCTGACTTTTGAGTTGAGAAGTTCTATGGCTTCATTGTTGGCACCTATGACAAGGAAATTCAAGCAGAGGCAGAGACATACCCCAAGCTTTGGTAGCATTGGGAAGGGCAAATATAGTGAATTAGCCTCCTCAAATAAGGAGCCCTTTTAGGGCATCAAGGAAAACATGATTCTGATTCCACTTTTTCTGCACCGCCATTCAGGGGAACATAGTATAGGAAGAAAGCAGAATAAAGAGGGGGAGGGAAAATAAGGCCAAGGCCGCTCCAAATTTTCTACTTTAAGATGAATACACATTTTGTACTGCTTTTAAAAAAAAGGAACTCTCATTTTCTGATGATGGGAGACAGTGGAGAGGGGTGGTAAGGAAGAATTTCAGTCAGAGAGCAACTTGGCTGACAATCACACGAAAAGTGCTTTACCAGTGTAGACCATAAAAATACTTAAGTCTTTTTTTTTTTTAATTCCATTCCCTTTCAAGCCTTGGCCTGTGGCTAAAACTAAGAAGACATACTCAGGTAAACAGGTGCCAACTGGCAGCTTTTCGTAGTTTGGCATCCAACATTGCCAAGTAGCTTTATCTCAAGGTAAACATGGAGCTTTTATGCTCATCTCAAAGAGAGATTTGCGAGGTACCTAAAGCAAAGAAGGGAACAAAGGGGGCAGAAGTGGGCCAAGGTTACAATCTCCCATTATTCCTTCTTTTTTATTTCAAATGTCATTTCCTAAAAAAAAGCAAAGAAGGGTTCCTGTCTCACATGCTCAAAAGAATAGAATGGGAGGTGGGAAAGAGAGTAGCAGAGTGTAAAGGGTAGAACCCTCTGGGTCCAAAGTCTGAATTCAGACTTCTGCGAGTTTATGAGCTATTCTGGCTTTAAGCTTCCTTACCGTGTAACGGGAAGAACGCTATCGCCTCTCCCTCTGTTGTCACTAGGCTAAACAATGATATGGGGAAATGTACCTAGCCCAGCGCCAGACACATTGTTGGCACCTAATAAGCAGTGCTGTTAATATGATTTAGGAGTTGGACTGGGGACTCATTTTATGCATTGAGGTCCTCAAAGAGAAAGGGGATGAGATTCGGCACCCTGTGGCCTCTGTTGCCCATCCAAAATACATTATCATCACTTGCAAGTCTTGAATTATGTAAAACACATCCCTGTGGTGCAAATCCTAAGCAAATGGTAATGATGTCACTTTGGCAGGGAATGTAAATATCAATGCAAACGGACAGCTCTTGGAAAGGCGGCTGCTTTTATCTCATCTCTGCAGTGAGCTCCCTAGAAGACTGAGACATCAAAACCACAATGCCAGGGGGCACACAGAGACCCCACTCTCCACCGCTCCCGCAAGGCTAGCTCTTCCCCTTTCAGAAGAAGAGTGATAGCTTAAGGGAAATGGTGTTTCACAATTGTCCTGTCCTCTAGCAGACAAGGTGGCATTGCGTACAGTAGGCAAGTCAGCGTGTAAACTGTAGCACATATGCAAGGTGCCACATCTAAGTGGCAGGCTGCTTCCAGCTCGGCATGCCAATTCTAGGCAGTGCCTTTGGGGAATGGATGACAGCTGCAGTCTTGACAAGAAGACAGAGTGGGACCCTTTTGAACAAGCTTGTACACACACATACATTTCCACCTAGGGCAAAATTTAGACTTGCTGCATACAGATTGCCACACAAGATAAGATGAAGTAAATATTCCTATTTAAATCCTAAATATATTAAGGATTATCAATTCATTCAGTGTGAATGTTTACTTTCCTGTTTATACATAATTATAGACAACTCTCCACCACTGCTCACTGTGAGTTTTGGAATTTACCAAGCTCATGGCCACCCCCACCACACGCAAACCATATACATTGAAGACATACAGAATTAGGATGTAGAATTACGAGTGCCAACTGCGGAGGTCAGCATGGGCCCTCTGTTACCTCACGTGTGCTAGCATGGTGCAGGGTTTGTCCTAAGCTTCCTCTGCTCAGAGCGTTAGACCAACATGGCTCATTATCGTTAGCTTCAGATGACTCCAGGGCCAGGAAATCACAGTTCTCCAAGAGGTTAAATAAATGCCATACGCGCAAGAAAAAAGTGGAAGCAATGTAATAGCTTTTTTCTAATGCTGCTTTTCCACAGTCTTATAAGAAACACACTGAAAAGAAAGACAGTAGCAAAGTAGGCCAGAGAATAAGGTAGAGATGACAGAAGTAAAGCCAGAGATAAATGTATACAGACAAATAAAAACCTTATGTTTCAATGAATAATTCAGGATCCACACTGAGTTGATGCTTTCGACAGGGAGGGCAAGTGAAGATTTTTAAACGACAAAGACCTCCAGTAACTCCTTGCTGATTCCCTGGGGCTATTTTCTTTTCTTATTACTACTGTCGTGTGCACATATACATATATCCCTAACCTGCAAATAGTATAGGTATACAGAAATCAACCCTAGAGAAACACATTCACATTCCAAAGGCTGAACAAGGCAATTTGCTTTGATATTAGGAAATCACATGTAGAACTTACAAATGTTAGCTTCTGGGTGCAGCTCATGTGGTAGGGGGCTTGCCCACCAGGCAGAACTGTATCGCCAGGCACAGCACAGCATAAACTAGGAATGGTGGCACAGGCCTGCAATCCCAGCAGGCCTGAGTGAAAACAGGAGCATCAGATGTTCAAGTTTCTCTTCTGCTACCCAGTAAGTTCAAAGCATCCTGGGACACATGTGAGATGGTGATGCAAAAGCACAAAATATCTACAGATGTTTTCCAGGTAAAGATATCTTTTGTTGTTGTTGTTTGTTTTGTTTTTTCAAGATTGGATTTCTCCATGGCTGTGGAGCCTGTCCTGGAACTAGCTCTAGGTAGACCAGGCTGGCCCTGAACTCACAGGAGATATGCCTGCCTCTGCTTCCTAAGTGCTGGAATTAAAGATGTTAACCACCACTGCCCAGCTGGTAAAGATATCTTAATGGCTACTTGGCTCAATTCTTGCCATTCCAAATGTGCCCAACCAAAGACGCCTGCCTATGCATCCCTGGTTCTTTCTGAGATCACTTTGCTGAACATCCCTAAACTTAGTACACATATTCTCTGCTCCTGTTTCTCATAACCAAGTGGATGCTGACACAATTCACAGGCTTCCTTATTTGTTGGAGAAATTCCATGGTATCTGACTGCCACACCTGGAATCCTGTCAATCCTATTTATCTCAATGAACTGGGTAGTTTCTCTTCTCACAAGTGTGTTTCTTTGGATTAATTGGTGTTCGAGTTCCCCAAGGAACGTGCTTCCCTGAAATGGAATGTAAATGTCTAGTTATATTAGCATCACTTCTCTGATTTCCAGGAAAAAAAATAGTAAAATTTCCCCATATCAGTTACTAATTCTTAAGTTTTCTCAGAGTTTTTATGGGCATGATTCTTCCTAATTTAATTCAGCACCATTTACTCATCAAGTCTTTCTAAGGCAAAAGCAAAGGGCAAAGACAACAAAGGGTTTCTACACCTGAAACTTAGATTGTTTATTGTTTTGAGAATTTCTGGTTCTGCGCTGTCAAAGCTCATCCACACTCTTGGAGTTTAGCAGATGCTTTCTGCACTACTGAGCAAGAGAGATGCTTAAGATGGTTTGCTCTTAATAGGGCACCCTTCTGAACAAACAAATGCCTCCATATTAAACTACTTGTTAGAGGAGGTAGACACTATATCAATAACAATGTAACCATGCCGGGCGGTGGTG
>NC_022009.1:26744306-26761255 GCF_000317375.1 Microtus ochrogaster | reverse complement strand
AAAAACAAACAAACAAAAAAAAAAATAATGTAACCTTCTAAGAATAGTGTCACACAGGTCTCAACCAAGCACGAGAACCCTAATGTTTCATGCCTCATTGCCTCTCTGTTCAATTTGTTAGAAAGAGTACCCTTGTGTTGGAGAATAGCTGATCTTCCTACTTCTAAGCACAGATCCTATTTCTTTACATAAGAGCTACACTGACCACAGTGATTCTTCCTTGGGAGTTGCCATACCACTCTAACAGGTACCTAACAGGCATCCACCCGCTACCATCACAGCAAACCATCCTTATGGTCTATTCTCCACACTCATCTACACGACAGTGGTCCAGAGTAGAACCTCATCTTTAGTGCCTAATCATTTCTGAATGCTGTGAGGTGCCTACATATCAGACTTTTCAGGGTTGATCCAGCACTAAGTTCAACGGAATTCCTTACAGTGTACATTTCTTTCAGCGTTTGACACTCCACACTGGATTTGTGGTCACCTGAAATTCCTAGCCTGTTTAGGAGTACTGACTTACCTATTTATTTTAATGTAACATAAGACACTAGAATCAGAGAAATCGTACCATTGTTAGATTTTCAAGCCTATGGTCTTCAACACAATATATTTTACTTTCAATGCTCCTATCTAAAAAAGAAAGAATTGTTAATTCCATTCTGTAGCTTCTTTCAGTGAGTTGGGGAAAATAAATACCTAAGCTAAGGGAGACATAGAGAGGTTACTTTCCTGTCATTTTACTTTATGGGATCTAATTATCAAAAGCTGTTTTTCTCTGTTATTGGTGTCATCTGAAAATCTGGCCCACTATGTGGTCAGCGCATTCTTATGAGCTCTGTGAAACAATGGAGAGGAGGCCATCATCGAGGCTAACCACCAAAAGCTACTTGGAGGCACTTGGAACGTTATTTTAATAAATTGGCAATTTGTGCACTTTCTTTACAGTTTGTTTTCTTATTAAACCATGAAGACACACAGCTAGAATGTGAGGCAATGATGCCATAGTATCTCTGTACCTGCAGAAGTTACCAGAAATTCTTGACTTACAAAAGAACCATTCTGTAGCCATCCGTACAGATTATCATCTGTAAGATTATTATTGACTTGCGTGTATGGAAACCTATGGGATCTTCCAAGCTATTTTCCAGATATTCACTTGAAAAGCACAGAATCAGAAAAAAATGATTCCAGTATTTTCACATTATAATCAAGAATAGAATACCATTTCTTTCCAAAATCTATTCAACAGTATCAACTCCCAGTAGCCCCTCCATCAAGGTGGGGCCACATATATGAATATATCAGAAGCACTAATAGGATCCAGCAGTTCTTAATAATATATGGAATAATAAAATGGAAAAGGAGAACATGAAGTTGGGGGAGATAGGGGGAGGGAACTAGAAGAAGTAGAAAGGTGGAGTGGTGGATAAAATCATCAGTGAACATTGTATAAGTATATGAAACTTTCAAAAGATAAAAACATCTTTCATTTAAAAAAAGAAAACATCTCTCTGAAATCTAAATGCTTCAGAGGAAAAAAAGCACTGTTAAATTATCAGTTCTACCAAATGATTTAGGCTACAATATCTGGCAGGGAAATGGGTCCTACAACATTTAAACAGAGCAGAAATGTCCATGTACTGAGAAACAAACACAAGCTCATGGGAAACCACTAGTATCATCAAAGCAACTAAAAATCTCAATATCATGTGGATGCCATAGTTGGATTCAAAAGCCTAAAAATGATTTTACTAAGCAGGGATGAATTGAATCAATATCAACGAAGCACTGTGATAACGCCACCTTGAAGGAAGTAGACATCCCCAACACTGAGAATGCAAACGGGGAATGTTGGTTTAAATATGAGTTCCTGCTGTGTTATCAGAGACATTCCCCACAATACCCTGTGCCGATTCTCCTGGTAGACATGAAAAACTGTACGAAAGAAATGCAATTCACCTATTTCTTTTACTTTAGGTTGGCTAGAGGGTCAAGGGTGCAGAAGGTCTCTAACAGCTGCCGCCTCTTATGAATCCCAGTATACATTCCTCCATCTTGACGCATTTATTAGCAACGTAGAAACTATAACCATTACTCTATGGCCCTGGCCAACTGTAAAATTTCAAGATCAAACTGCTGAGTAACTGAAAAAAGCACTCAGCCTAGAACAGAGGACCCCTGCCTATTTGGTCTACAGATCACACTTCCTGGGAGGGAGAGTGGATTGTGTGTTTGCTTGTGGGTATTTGCATCTTAATAACCACTGAGCTCTGCCTCCCTGAATAGCATTTCAAAGGCATGTTCTCACTGAACGTGGGGAAGTGGGAAATTGTAGTAATTAATTAGTCACCTTGGGCGAAACTACAAATCGTATGTATTTGCCAATTTCATGTTTTAATCTGAATTATTTGTTAATGTCTTCTCTAATTTTGTCAATATGGCTGTGATTTTATATTATTATTTAGGAGCAGAGACATAAATTATTCTGGGTACAAAGGGGAACCACATTAGAACAGCCATGTTCTTAAGCAGAACAGAAGCAGGAGAAATGAATATACACTGTGCAAGCTGAAGGCAGAAGACATCACACAAGGGCATTTTAGAGAATATCCCAGGCAAACAGAATCCTGACAGATTAGTATGAAATCCGTTTCTTAAGTAAGGATGACCATTTGCATAGTTGGTCAAGAGAGAATGCAGTTCATGCAAAGGGTAATGGCATTGTTACACTCAATTGCAGTGAGGACTTTAAATATCCATAACTGATTCAAGCCGTTATTATAACCTTGGGCCTGCCTAAAAGCAACACACATGAAATCACAACATTGCTAGTAATTACTCAGAAGGACTAAATTCTGTCTCTACAAAGGTTCTAAAATTCTATGGAAAGGACTGGAAGACTACATCACAGACCTTTGCAACTGAAAATAGGAACCTGAACATTCTATCACTTCAAGTGCATCAACTTCCCTAAAATATCAGGTCCAATTCTACTCTGCCGTACTTATTGATGTTAACTACTAATTGTTAATTTCTCTTCCTAAGAGCTCATACAGGGCCTGAGTTTCTCTTTATTGGATCAGCTTGTCCTGAGGATACAGATAAACCTGCCTTTGATCAGCATCTAATCCTTCTAGATGCTCAGGGTACAGTTTGGGATCTGTAAGAAAGTGATTATAAAGGATAGAGAATAGCTTCCACCAGCATGAGGACAAATCAATCAGAATCCTCTTCCTCCTCTGTCTTCGCAAAAAAGGGATCATATTTTAAGAGTAGACACTTGAAAGGCTCGTCATTCTTTTAATTTAGCAAGGGGATGTGAGCTGAAAGTCTATTAAGTTTTTCTCTTTCAGAGGTTCTCTGAATAACAAAATGGCAGAAAAGAAGGGACTGGACCATAGTATACTCACCTGCCTGCGTTTATGGGCAACATGGCCTTGGCAGACATTATGGGGTGACTATAAAAAAAACATTACCCAGAAGGAAATAGCCATCAAACTTCGTCAAAAATAAACTGAGCATAAAGAAAAGAATAGAACATGAATATTCAATGATTAAGATATAACCACAAGGAAAGGAAGGTTATACTTAGAGAAGATGAAGTTATATAAATGAGAGTAATGAGCCAAGAAATTATAAAAGATAAATGTAACATAAATATTAGAAAATTTCCCCTGGGGCTAACGAGAGGAATATAGAAAAACAACAAACACCCAATATTGCCCAATAATTATTTAAAATTTACAGCCAATAATGTTCCAGGGAAGTTAAGAAAGAAACAACAAGAAACATACAGAACTTCTACAACTCATCTCTAGTTTTGATCTGGGTTTGCCTTTAGGGAATTCCTAATAAACTAGCAATGTATTGTTCAGTACCCCTGCCCATCTTACGAATATGACAATGGCTAAGGAATGCCTCAAGGTTGACAATGAATGTCGCTTTGAAACTTAGTGACAAAGTTAATGGGAGAGAAACAATCTGGTGGCATTCCAAGCATAGTGTGCCATAACTTTCCTTACTGGGTGACAGAGTAAAACAGCAAGTCAGAGCTCCACACAGTGCTGATCCTGACCCTACACCATCTTTTCTTTTCCTAGCTGTTTCTTCACACGTCCCTCCCAAGAGCATATGGTCCTCACTGTGCTTGTTGAGAGTCCCAGGCTTGGGAGCAGGGGATTTCATTCCTTGATTGGCCTGAGGGTAAGTTTAGTAATTTGAATTTTTTTTTTTTTACTTAATTTCATTGCTTAAACAAACTAACTTGAACTGTGTCTGTGCAAAATCCTGCATTGAAATTTTTCATTGTAACCACAACATCATCAATGCTTAATTCCAACATGTGTAAAATCTATTTTTCTCATGGTACTCCAATCACCATCAATAAAACTTCCTCAGCATTCATCCCATAATATATGCGTGTGTGTATTTATGATATACAGACCTTTAACCAGCATCTACTATATTCAATAAATTATGAATTGTACTTCAATAAAGAGGTAAAATTATAGTATGAAAATAAATATAGCAAGGCATTTTGAAGTTTTCACTTTTCACATTCTCTTTGTAGTAAATAAATCTTATGTTTCCTGTTCTTACCCATCAAACGGAATGACAATGTCGAATTGTGTTTTCCTTAAAAGATAGCTTAATAAAGTCCAAATTTCCAGCATCTCAGAATGTTGCCATATGTGGACATAGGCTACAGCTGTCACAGTTGTGAGTTAAGATAAACTTACATGGGAGTACACTGGGTCCCAAGTGTCCTTATAGAAGACACAGCAGCTTGGGGAGAGAAATGTTATATGACAGTAAATCAGACCCTGATACCCTCTGACTGCAAACCAAGGCATGCCAAAGTCTGGCAAGTGATAGAAATCCACCAAAAGCAAGAAAAGATCCTCCTAAATGCCTTCAGAGGGAGAAGAGCCCATTGACAACTTGATTTGGGATCTTCTATCTCTGGAACTACCCTATACATAATTTATAATTATTTATTAGCAACTTAATCTTATGATGGTAATCCAAGGAAACAAATATTGCCTAACACTGAAAAGTATCTTCATCTAAATTCCGTTCAAATAACAGAGCATGATGAAAAAAGAACACAGTGAGAGTTTGACTTCTTTTCCAATTTGTATTTCCTTGGTCTTCTTTTGGTGTCTTATTGCTCTAGCTAGGACCTCATGAACTATATTGAATAGATACGGAGACAGTGAACAACCTAGCCTTGTTCCTGATTTCACTGGAATCTCTGGGAGTTTCTCTCCATTTAGTTTGATGTTGGCTGTTGGCTTGCTGTATATTGCCTTTATTATGTTTAGGTATGTTCCTGGTATCCCTGCTCTCTCCAAGACCTTTATCATAAAGGGATGATGTTCTTCTCAATAGAACTTAAGAACTTAAGTGTTTCCTCAACACTTAAGGAAATGTTCAACATCCTTTTCCATCAGAGAAATGCAAATCAAAACAACTCTGAGATTCCATCTTACACCTGTAAGAATGGTCAAGATCAAAAACACTGATGACAAAACTTACGCTGTAGAGGTTATGCGGTACACTCCTGCATTGCTGGTGGTAGTGCAAGCTGGTACAGCCTTTCTGAATATTAGTGTCATGATTTCTCAGAAAATTAGAAAACAACTTTCCTCAAGACCCAGTAACACCACTTTGTGGTATATATCCAAAGGATACTCATTCATGCCACAAGGACATGTGCTCAACTAAGTTCATGGCAGCATTGTTTGTCATAGCCAGAACCTGGAAACAATCCAAATGCCCCTCGACTGAAGAATGGATAAGGAAAATGTGGTACATTTACACAATGGAGTACTACACAGCAGAAAAAAAAATAGTAACACCTCGAATTTTACAGGAAAATGGATGGAGCTAGAAAACATTATTTTGAGTGAGGTAACCCAGACACATAAAGACAATTATCACATGTCTTCACTCATAGGTGGTTTTTAAACAAAAAGCAAAGAAAACCAGCCTACAAACCACAATCCCAGAGAACTTAGACAACAATGTGGACACTAAGAGAGACTTACATACACCTAATCTACATGGGAAGTAGAAAAAGACAAAAATCTCCTGGTAAATTGGGAGCAGGGGGACTTTGGAGGAGGGTTGAAGGGGAAGGGGAGAGGCAGGGAGGGGAGCAGAGAAAAATGTAGAGCTTAATAAAAATAAATAAAAAAGAAAGAAAAAAAAGAACACACCCAAGGTGAATCTTCTCTTATTGTCACAATTACGAGGAGAGAGAAAGGGAGAGTCGGGAAAGAGAGAAATGACACAGGAAGAGCAGAAGGGGAGAGGAATAAGAGAGAAAAAAGCAGAGAGAAGGGTGTGAATGTAGAGGGAACAACAGATTATATGATGAAAAAGTCAAGCAAAACTGAACGAAGATGCTTCCGTAGTAAACTTTTGTCTTTCAATAAGTACACAGGGTAAGCATCACTGGATACACATCTAACTAGCTACAAAAATTATTAAAACGTCAAAAATGTTTCCCTAATTAGGTAGCAAAAGGTCACTGCTTCAAACATACCCTGACCACGATCCATCTTGCCCTATCTCCTTTCTGTGAGTCAGCCACTCAAGGTCAGTGGTTATCTCATTACTTCATCAGGAGACCCGAGACCAATTTGATTATGACAATCCCTAGGCATTACTGACTGCTGAATATTTTTTAATATTATTCCTGCCAAAGTATACAGCAGAGATTTTTTTCCCTTCATTGTTGGCTAAACAATCCCAACTAAGACCTATGCGGGAAGTCATAATCGAATCCTCGTTCTATAATCTCTATTACTCAGCATCAGCATCAAATGTTCACTGTGAGTCAAAACTGAAATGCATGTATAAGGTATTGGAAACCAGAAAATGTTTACAAGACTCTTTTGCAACATAAACTCACTGTTTTTCTCCCTAGCATTCTCAATAATTTTCCTGTCTTAAGGGTGATGGCAGATTTTAGGGGGAAAAAGAAGAAGTGGGAAATGACACTTTCCTCCTGATTTGGAGTCACTCTTCCTATCACTGAAGTAAGTCTGTAAGTTTAGAGATTTACACCTGACAAAGCGATGGATTCAGCCTGATTAATTTTGATGTCTAGTGATTTCATAGTACTGTTTGCATGTGATATCATCTGGAAATGCTTTTCTTAGTTAACTCTCTCCCCAAAGGGCTATATCTTGCCCTGCTTTCACTCCAGAAGCAAATAATAGCCTATATTAAGAAATAAAACTCTGTGTAGCATTGAAATGTGTTAAATAAATTGTTTTCCAAGGCATAACTTCCTTCTACAGTAGCTCATTCTGGCAAAGCTAAACACAATACACAACACTACCAAGAATATACTTGTATTCATTCTCTTTTATCCTTTTTATATTCAAGGATAAGACCAAGAGTATGGCTCACTTGCTGGCAGTGAAAACTATAATACTTCACCTGGCTCAGAAATGAATCTCCTGTTATTCATTATCCCATGTCTATGCATCTTGTAACTGGGTACTTTGAAACCTATTTCATCCAATGATTAGTGGACATACATGCCTTTGTGTATAATCAGCTTTGTTAGAATTTCTTTCCCTATCCTCACTTCAGGTGAAATTTCTTTATTACCTATCAAATCACATTATTATAGATATTCGCCCTCTCTTTTAAGTAATTTATCCATGAACATACCCTTTCTTTTATTTTTGAATAGAATGAGACTTTGGTTCTGAATTTAGAACAATACATAGTATACTTGTGACTTTGTAAAGAACTATTCCCAAACACCTGTAAACTTCACTCAAGAAAAAGACAGATAACATGCAGCTATGAGGACTTTGAATGCTTCCCTCAATTTTATCAGGCATATTTTAAGTCTTAATGTACTGAATGGAGCCATTGTAATAATTCTGGCTATTCATCATCATGTTTATGTGGATGGAATCAACAGCACATTACAGGATAAAGGAAGTAGAGTGAGGGAAACTGAATGCATTAGGTTCACCTGGGGATTCCAGCATAACTCAGGGGCTGCCAAGTTTCAAAGGAAAATGGGGCTGTGGTGACAGCCACAGAAGTCTCAGACAGACCACAGGCAGGTAATACTGGCAAGAGACTCGGATGCTTCCCTCGTGCTGATGAGCAGCAAATACAGTGGCCTTGTGCACAGCCAGGGCATATTCTCAAGTAACGCCTCCTCTAATACCTTCTTGAGTAATAATCACTGTATGATTGAAAGACAAGAGAGATACTTCTGGATTTGTTCTTTATCGAGCTTCCATCTTGTTCTCGGGCCACTTCTTGAGGCTTCGTAATGTCATGAAACATCTACAGGCCCTTTAAAGTCAAGGAATAGAAAGGGATGTAGAGCTGCAATTAAAACTGCTGAAGCCCCTTTTCTTGAGCACTTACACGTGTTCAAAAATATGTTATGCAATCCCTGACCATAGGCATGACTTCTTGAGAAAACCACAGACGGGCTTAAAAGTCCCGAGAGGATTCATTAGCCACTGTAAGCTCTTACCTAGCCTTCAAAACTGTTGAGGCTTAGCACCTGCATTCCTTCGAGTCCAGTGAGCAGTCAAATGGCATACAGCTAAGGCTAAGGATGGTTGCACTAGTGATTTGAGACTAGAAGGTAAGGCGTGGAGAAATGAAGCCTAAGTTATAGGTAAGAAAACAGAACTAGAAATTCCAACATAGACACAGAACAAAAATGGCTCTGTGAGAGGAACTGTTTCCCCCCCCAACACTGGCAAATGGCAGTATGGCTGCTAGAAGATAAGCACTTGAGAAGGAATCCATTGAAGAAAAAGTAAGGTAAAATAAATCAGTTATGCAGTTCTTATATGAAGGGATCAAGCCACAGACATCCAAAGACATACACAAGAGAACGAGTACGGGAAAGAAGGGGAAACGGGAATAGCTACAACGCCAATACAGGTGTTTAAGCAGAAACTCAACACTTTGATCTTCTTGTTAGATTCCAGAGCTGTGATAAAATGGTCTCTTATTGTTTAAGCTACACAGTTTGTACTTTTTCTGGCAAACTAACATGGATGACCTGCTCCAGAAACGCTTTCTGAGAAGGATTCAGGGTGGGGAGATGAGGGGAGAAAGGGGCATGATGGAGAAGAACACTGAGTAACTTATTAAATGAAGACTGATTTGACCTGTGATGAATTGAAATTAGGAACAGAAGCTGCTAGAGGTGGTAAGCAATGAGACCTCCTTCAATAGCCAGCTGGCCTTTGCCAGCCTTTGAATGTGAGTAGAGCTTGGAAGTAGATCCCTCAGTCTCAGTTTCAGCTAAGGCTTAGCCATAGCCACGGTCCTGATTGTAGAGGCATAAGTGACCCTCAGCCAGAGCCCCCGACCCCGCCCAGCCTAGTGACTCCCGGATTCCTGACCATCAAACACTGATGAGAATAACTAGTATTCATTATTTTCTGCTGTTAAGTTTTAGGGTCATATTTTATATGAAGCATGACATCATTGATATAACTGATCAGTCAGTAACTAAAGGCAGGAAGCATGTGTGTGGTAGAACATGGAGTTCTCTAAGCTCTGAGGACAGATTTATTACATTTGAATCCAAGCTCTGTCCTTTTGCTTTGAGACCAGGAACAATTCATTCTTTCTGCGACTCAGTTTTCTTATAAGAAAAGACAACAATAATAACAATTGTAGAGCCCAAGAGATAAGTGAGGTAGGTATCATAATTAGGGATGTGAAGGGACTCTAAAGCTGAAATGAGTTGTTTATCAAAAGCAACTGCTTTCTGGAAGTATAAGGAGTGGCCCCACATTTTCTTTCCCAAGTGACCCTTTTCAAGGAGCCAGCTCCTTAATAAAGGTCAATGAAAAGTGGTTCACACTATCAGGAACATAAAAGAGCTATCAAGTTTAATGAAGACAATAATGGGGAACCACAGTCAGCTATGTGGTAAAGTCTGTCTCTTCCCAAAGGCAAAGTCCCCAAGTGTTAATGGAAGGTGCTGGAAGAAGTCAAACCCGATGTTATCTAGCAGACCTGATGAGATCGCAATTTGCCAACAAGTAGGGCTTATCTCTGATGATGAACTAGGTGTCAGGACCAGGAGGAAAGAAAGAAAAGACCCTGGAAAGCTGGCAGCACAAGACATCATCAACAGCTCGCAAAGAGTGTGCAGATTAAATGAGTTTCCAGAAAAAGATCACAGTGCTCATCAATAACCATTAAAAATAAATAAAGAAATAACCTTGAAGTATGATAAAGTATAACACACACGCCTCTGTCCAAACAGCTAGCATTATATTTAAGATTAAAGGTTCTCCACAGGCGACTAAAGTAAACTGGGAAGAACTATATTTAAATTGAGATTTCTTTTAAAAACAAAAAGACACTGCTGCTGACTCATGTGGAGCAAGGTGCACAGTGCTGAGAGAAGGGCTATAGAGGAGGAAACACAGAACGTCAAGGAGGAAAAGTTTTCCGAATGAGGAGGATGCAGTGCTGACATCTGCCCTGGTCTAGTGTGGCTGATGTCTCTTACTTTAAATCCTCCAGTGATAGATCAAATAAAAAGATAATCACTTTAGCAATAAATCTCCTGAAACAGCATATTGGTCCACAGAGGAACTCTGCAGGAGTGCACACAAAACAAGAAATGGTCAATACAGGACCATTTCAATGACCGGATCCCACGGGAAATTCTTGACCAGCAAGTTGACTTTTCACATTTCATATCTTCTTGAACTTTCTGTAGACTTGGGCTAATATTTCGGGCCCACTGACACCAGGACTTCAGTAAAATTCTACACTGACCTCATCCTTTTCATCAGCACCCCGTCTTAGCTGAACAGGAACCACCTTAAAGACTCCTGAGTATAGGCCTCACTCAGTTAATGAAAACGGAGGGAAGGTGAAATGAAGCCACTGGGCTTAGGCTGTGCAGCTGTAACATGAATTTATCATGTGGAGGTCACAGAAGCTTTAAAGCAATCACAAAAATATGATGGTGTTATCAGGTGAATGTGGCGAGTTTAAAATGACTGAGGAAATGTGGCGCCCCAGGAAACACAATAACTGTCCTCTTGGCCTTATTCAGCCTGCCCCAAGAGCATGGCTAAGATAGTCATTCACTATGAATCTCAGTCCATGGTCTCCAAAACATGTTCTTGACTTTGGTAAACTCGGGGATCCCTTCCAGAAATAAAATGCTATGGGGGAAAATGCTTCATATTTTATTTGTCTATAGGTTTTGGAATCTATAGGTACCAAGCATTCTGGAAATGTATGATAGCCACAGTGAAAGACATGAGTCATGGATAGAATTTCATATGGCAACTGCTTTTCACCAATTACAACAGCAATGATGGCAGTTATAATGGGTAGCATTTATTAGAACACTTACTTAACTTAAGAAGAAACAAGTCCTTGCCATGCCTACTTCAAAAACTAAATCCAGTTTCACAATGGAAGAACACAATGAAGAAAATTGAATTCCATGGCTCAAAAGTGGCAGAGACAGAAATCAGTGCTAAACACCTGCCTACAGACTCAGTAGCCATACTGTTCTGGTAATCTACAGAAGGTAGCCAGGCTCTACAGAATGCTCCAATGCCCGTGTCTGTAGAGATAAGGAAACTTCTTTACCAGAGTCTCCTGTACCTCATCACTGTAAACACAAAGTTTTAAATAAATAATAACTAAATAAATGTGTGTTGACTGGACAATATTAATGGATGTCACTAAAATATATTAAAGTGGAGATCAATATAGAATAATCCCTGAGAAAATAAAAGCAGCTTGGCTTCATGAGCAATCTTAGCTTTGTTTGATTTACAACTAAAAGAAAAAGTTTGTTTGGGCTCATAGATGGACCTATCAGAAAGATACAAGGTTAAGCTCAACCAACTAGAAATAGTCAACAAACGTATAGTTATCTAGCTTGAGATTAGCATGTGATATTGCAGTGTGATATACTAAAAAGGAAAAAAAAATACGGTTGCAACCAAGCATTTTTTTTTTTGTATCATTTGAACGTTTGCTTTATAGAATCCTGTCCGCACTTGCTTCAACACTCATGTTCTTCTATTGCTTCTGGCTTGAAGTTGCCTATTGTATGAGTGCCGGGGTACTCAGATGAACAAAAGTATTTTTTAAAACGGCACCTCACTTTACCTTTTAAACAAAGGTCCCGCTTCACAGCAATCTACTAACATACTGTCATTCAGTGGAGAGAGATGAAGGACTAACCTCACACCACAGCTTCTAAGATCATCAAGTCGTTCTTCTGAATGGGTTCAAGTGAAAAGGGCCAGTAAATGTTGGCAACAGAGTGTTCCCTTACAAGATAAGAAGACAAGCAAACATTCTCCAACAGAATCCCCAGTTTCTACTAGTAAGCACAGTTCAGCTCATTTTCCCCTTCTGCTGCTACACTCCACAGATGGTAAGTCTCCTTTGCTTATGGAAATCCTAGCAGGAGACTTTTTTTTTAAGGTCATTAAAGGTGACAACTTTGAAAATATTTGTATGCCCCCAAGCATAAGGCAAACATGAAGAAGTGCACTTGTGTTGCTGCTGAGGCCGTGACTGTCTATTACCCCTAGCCACACACCAATCCATTATTATTAAAGAGCATAACTCCCATCTGTAACAATTGTCATACTTCTATGGCCAGAGATGTACAAGACAAATCCATCTCTTGCTGAGTTTTTGTAAACAGAGCAGTGGGGGATATACTGATGTCCAGTCAATTACTTATATACTGTCTGGGGTTCTCACTTGTTATAATAGGATAATAGCAGCAGAAATATTTCTGCTCTAAAAGCCTAACCATTTATTTTATTTTATATTATTTTTACTATATGATCCACATCCAAAAAAAGGCTTGTCAACTACCAGCCTATGTTGCTCCTGAGTATGAATGATTTTAACCTGGTACTTAGACTGCCATTTAAGAAAGTCAATTATTCAACAAAAATACACAGTGCCAAAGAGAACAGGCACAGAGCAAAGAAGAGCTCTTGTTAGCTACCTCTCTAGACTTGACCTATCTAGACCTCATTTTCTGTACAATGTAGCAATGGTAGCCAGAGATGTTAAATTAGCATTGCTATGATGTAGTGAGTCCCTTCAGATTCCAAAGGTTCTCATAGTACCTGATCTTTATCTTCATTCCAATAATGCTATCATGTTACAGGGTGATGATTTGACTTAACAACTGCAGGGAAGACTTGGATGATTTATATAAGAACAGAGAGAACAATCCCTTAACAGTTCATAGCTCTCATAGAATCCTCATTAGCCTCATCTGTAACCAATGGTATTCACAGCATACAGAGGGGAACTTCACATCACCTCCCCTATTCTGTTTAAATAAAAAGGAAGGCTTTATCTTTAATATAGAAAAATTACATATAACAAAATGGTTATCAAGCAAGAATTATAGTTACAATATTTATATCTACTTTATCTCTTATCATAACTAAGGAAACTATATCTATAAATTCTTCAACTCCATCAAAAACTCCAGAAGGATATAATATTACCTAAGTAAACAGGAAGCACATTCTTACCTACTTCAAAACTCTATAAATGACAGAGATATCTCTCTGCCTGAACAGTCACCCAAATTTCTTCTGTACTATTGGGACATCCATCTTCAGCCTACGGGCCCATATTATCCAACAGTCTTTTAAATGAAGCAGGAAATTTCAAAGACAGGGCTGCCTATATTGGCATTTTGCCAGTCACTTTCTTCTGTATCCTACAGAATGTCTAGTAGACTCTTTCATGAAGGACAGTCTCACCTTTAGACAAGTTCAGCAGTCATTTCTCTCTGGGTCCTGAATGTCCAGTTCACCCAGTATACAATCAAGCATTCCAGGCAAGAGCAGTTTCTTGCCCAAATGGCTAACAAACTCCATAAGGAACCTCTTTGATACCCATCTTCCTCTTGAATTAGATTGGTGCTGCCAGGAGAAGCTGTGTCTTATCTCATTGTCATGAAAAGTCCTAAGTTCTTAAAACATTTTAAAATGCCATATTATGAAGGTAATACCTTAATAAAGATCAGAAATACATACACACAGTATAACAAAATTGCCCTTAAATTTGTGTCAACAAAGCAAGATCTATACCAACGCAAATCTCTATAGCATAAATGTATACATTTAAATGTAAAAAAATTATAAACAATATTTGGAAATATGGGAATTTTCTAAAGTAACATATCCTTAGACCCAAATTTTGAAGACAAGATACCTTTAGAGTATATTCATTGGTTAATTAGCTCCTTTACAGTCAAAAAATTCAAAGAAAACACAATAATATACATAATCTAGACTCTCTGTGTATATTCCATCTTTACGTGGCTTACTATTTTCTAACTCCTTTTCTTTTTCCTCTCTCTCCCAAGCCTACATACATTTATCCAACACTGTGACCCATTTAGAGGTCTTTCATGTCTGAATCTGTCCTATTGTGTATTTGTAATTCTTTACTGTCCAAGAGCTCTTCTTAAAATGCTAAGAGCTTCTTAAAAACTTAAGATGAGCCCTGTCGCGGCCGCCATCGGAGAGGAGCAGCCATGGCCCTGCGCTACCCCATGGCCGTGGGCCTCAACAAGGGCCACAAGGTGACGAAGAACGTAAGCCAGCCGAGGCACAGCCGGCGACGCGGGCGCCTCACAAAGCACACCAAGTTCGTGCGGGACATGATCCGGGAGGTGTGCGGCTTCGTGCCCTACAAGCCGCGCTCCATGGAGCTGCTCAAGGTGTCCAAGGACAAGCGCGCGCTCAAGTTCATCAAGAAGCGGGTGGGCACGCACATACGCGCCAAGAGGAAGCGGGAGGAGCTGAGCAACGTGCTGGCCGCCATGAGGAAGGCGGCGGCCAAGAAGGACTGATCCCCTCCCCGTTTTCAATAAACGTTGCTGTGGCAAAAAAAAAAAAAAAACCCAAAAAACAAAAACAAAACTTAAGATGAAGCATCACTAGGGTATACATGGCCCTGCCTGCTCCGTAGCCGGATCTCTCGAAAGAGTCAGAGTTCCTGCTGGCAGCATGGCCCAGAAAGCCAGCATTTCAAAACTGCAGCTTTTTTTCTTCTACCACTGAATCAGGAAAGCTTCTCTTAAAGGAGCTGCTGCATGCTGCCAGCAAGCAAAGCACATTTGGGAAAATAAATGTGGCTAAACTTTGTTTTTTAATGCCTAGAATTCCTTTCCAAACCCTTTAAGGATTTATGTAGGTTTAGTCGACGACGTTGGGTGGCAATTTGTTGAAAGAGGGGGCCCCTTGTTGGTTCCCAGCTGCTCAGTCCCAAAATAATCACACAGAAACTATGTTATTTAAATCACTCCTTGACCCATTAGCTCTAGCTTCTTATTGGCTAACTCTTACATCCTAATTTAACTCATCTCCATTAATCTGTGTATCACCACGAGGTGATACCAGCAAACTTTCAGCGCATCTGTCTCCATGGCTCCATGGCTTCTCTCTGACCCCACATTTTTTCTCTCAGCATTCAGTTTAGTTTTCCTCATCTACCTGTATTCCCTGTGCAGGTCCAAGACAGTTTCTTTATTAACCAATCCACAGCACACAGAGGGGAATCCCACATCACTCATCTTCAAAGGGCTGGGTAGAACAAAAGGAAGACCTGGGATTTGGGGGTTGAGGGTCTGTATTGTAACTTTTGAGTAGTGTATACCTGAAAAAGTCACTTTTCCTCCCTGAGCCTTGGTGTCTTGTGGGTGATGATGTCATTCATGTCTGAATGCTTGTATAAATTAGACACGGTCACATGCATAAAGCACCTGGCACATGACAAGGACTCAATCAATGGGAACTACCCCACTATTATAACATCCCCATAGAAGGTGAGGTGCTAGTGAGGCAGAAACTAACCACAGAAATAGCCAGGCAGGCTGGTATTGGAAATGTTTGTTTACCAGAAGTAAAGAACATACATTCTTGCCTCTCTCCAGCAAAAATTTGTGGAAGAAACAAAAGCTCATAGCCAGAAATCTAGGACAGTGACCCTTACTTATCCACCTATTTCAGGGTCTTCAAAGTTGATAGATTTTTCTCTTGAACTCCCTTGCCGTAACTCCATGCCCACGAGTGCATTCTCTCCCTATACACTCAGAGGCATTTGCAAGACTGAAATGAGTAGCCTGGCAGAATTTTATCACATAGGCCCAACCCCCATGTCCTCCCACGCCGATATTAATCCTGTATTGTCTTCTGCAAGCCTGAAAAATTTGTTCAAACCCTGCCTTAGAGAAGCCAGTGCTGTCACCTCTGAGGGATGATGTGCAAAGGTTTGATTTGCAGCTAATAGAAAAATCTATTTCTTTCAGTTTCAGTTCTGTCACACAAGGACCGTTGTGTTCCCTACAAGAGACTCCTTCTTCTGCAATAAGCACCGAGATGACAGATCTCAGGTGGCAATATGAGCTGTCTGGGTTGAGTGGCGCCTATTAGTTTTATGACCACTGGTTCAGAATGGCCTTGTGGTATCCACAGCCCAACTTAATGAAGATGGGTAAGACAGCTGCCGATGAAATAAAATTTCTTCTCATCTCTCCTTTCTATCTGAAAGTCCATCAAACTTTCATCCCCTGCAACAAAACAGCTGCTGGGGCAAACACTCAGCTACAGTGAATCATAGCCTGCGGGCTACATGGTCATCTTGGGGAGGTAAGCTGGAAACCTGGCTTGACTGACCAAGTGGAGAACGGGTAAAGTGAATAGTTTTACCATTTGTTTTTAAGTAAATAAAAGCGACAAAATTACATAGCACGGTTAGTGGTACCAGTAATGAAAGCCCTCTGAAAAGTTAGAAGCATCATCTATATGCTTCTTGAATATAAGAAGGTGAACCCAAAGAAAAACATATAGGCATCCTCTTGGATATTAATCTTCATCAGGCGATGAAAAGAGACAGAGACC
>NC_022009.1:26730958-26743781 GCF_000317375.1 Microtus ochrogaster | reverse complement strand
TATTCCTCTCTCATCCCCTTCTACCATCTCCCATGGTCCCCATGGTCCCCATGCTCCTAATTTATTAAGGATATCTTCTCTTTTTCTATATCCCATGTAGATTAGATCTATGTATGTCTCTCTTAGGGTCCTCATTTTTGCCTAGGTTCTCTGGGATTGTGAATTGTAGGCTGGTTTTTCTTTGCTTTATGTCTAAAAGCCACTTATGAGTGAGTACATATGATATTTGTCTTTCTGGTTCTGGGTTACCTCATTCAATATGATGTTTGGCAGCCTACAGAATGGGAAAAAAATTCTTCACCAACCCCATATCAGTCAGAAAGCTGATCTCCAAAATACATGAAGAACTCAAGAAATTTGTCATCAAAGAACAAATAATTCAATAAAAAAAAATGGAGTACAGACCTAAACAGAGAACTTTCAACAGAGGAATATAAAATGGCTTAAAGACACTTAAGGAAATGTTCAATGTTCTTAGCCATCAGACAAATGTAAATCAAAACAACTCTGAGATTCCATTTAACACCTGTAAGAATTGCCAAGATCAAAAACACTGATGACAACTTTTGGTGGAGAGGTTGTGGGGTAAAGGGAACACTTCTGCATTGCTGGTGGGAATGCAAGTTGGTACAGACCCTTTGGATATCAGTGTGGTGATTCTCAGAAAATTAAGAAACAATCTACCTCAAGACCCAGCAATACATCTTTGAATATATACCCAAAGGATGCTTAAATGTCCCACAAGGACATGTGCTCAACTATGTTCATAGCAGCATTGTTTGTCATAGCCAGAAGCTGGAAACAACCTAAATGTCCCTCGACCGAAGAACGGATAAGGAAAATATGGTACATTTACACAGTGAAGTACGACACAGCAGGAAAAAATAAAAAAACAAAAAAAACAATGACATCTTGAAATTTGCGGGCAAATGGATGGATCTGGAAACCACTCTTAAAATTTTGCTCCTAACAACTGTAAGACCCCTCCTCTTACTGTAGCAAAGGCACATGGAACTTGCCCAGATGAGACAGCACGGGTAGATGTCCCCACTTTCTGCTAATATGAACTCTTGTCCTTTCTATATATCTGAGATATAAAGATTGGAGAACTACCTTTCTGCTGTAATTCCAGCTGTGGCGAAGATTGTAGTTCTCCAATCATTATATCCCAATCACAGTCAAACCCAATTATCACATTGTGCTAGACTGGAAATACAGTAGGAAATGACCCTCATTTCTGCAGGAACATCACCTCCCCATCCTGCTACCACCCTTTAGAATGGTTTCATGCTCCGCTTGCTGAGAAATATAATATTCTCTACATACTGACTTACTTGACCAACAGGGTACCCTGAAAGTACCATCTTGTGACTTCTTAGCTCTTGAGAGCTTTTGCTGCCCTTTCTTCAGCATCCTCCTGGAAGGTACACAAGGCTGCTGTGTGGTGTGGTGAGTTCAGTGGGAAATGACAGGTCAGATGAGGGCACCCGAGACCCTCACTATTAATGACCAGCTCATACCATCAGCTAGGCAAGTGAAACCACTTTATTCTGCTAGCTGAAGACTATTGTCATCAGTTACCTGCAGCTGCACGAGGGGCCCAACAGGAGGCCATTAGAATTGCCAGGCACATCAGACCTCATTTTTTGACTCACAGAAACATAAGCTACTAACGCAGCTCTCAGAAACACCAATTTGTAATGTGGTTTTTAATACAGCAACAACTAACTGCGCTACATATTTCATGAGGCCCGCTTTCTCCAGTGACTGCTCGAAAACACCCTGCACTATCATCAAGTTCAACTTTCTGCTCCAGCACTTACTGACTCCCAGCTTTAATCAGATAAGTTGAGCCTCGGTGTCTTTCAGAAAACAGATGCTGAGCGGATCAGAGGAGCTAATGCATGCAATATCTAAACACAGTACTTGTGAGGATCAAGCTCTTGTTCTTCCAATACTCGTTAATTCCCATCTCATAGTTAACCTGAATAATTATAGGCTGCTAGATCAAAGGCAGGAAACTCATCGATCCAAGAGCATTTGAAATACACACCACAGTGTCTTTTATATGGTTGGTATTCAATATATACATACTGAATGGATATCCAATTCACCAAGATGGCTCCATGCTACCATATATACTGGGTTATCCAGAAGTGATATACTTTTACTAGGCCCCCTATTTTTCTGGAATCCATTGACATTTATATGGTGAAATTGTCTATGACCCTCAGGATTCCTTTAAGACTTGAGATTCATTTAGTAAAAGCACAATACTAACCTAGAATGAGTAGTTTTTGAAGCTCTTACTAATGTTTCAGCCTCTGCATTAAGCTGATTGTGTAAACAGTCCAATCATATAAACCTTGTCAAGCCAATTATATTGCAGCACAGGAATGAGAAATCTCAAGAAGTTCATAGGGGTTGGTAAATTTTCCCCCACTTAGTGGTTTCTGTTTTACCTTGGTTGTGTTTTCACTTCAGTGGCAGAGCTGAGAAATTTGGATGAAACAGAGTACCAGATACACTTACTATCTCACACTTAAAAAGAAAATTTTACTCCACTCTGGTCTCAAGTGATCTGCTAAGGAGAGAGTAATTAGTCACGCCCACTTTTCACTGCAGCCCCACCAGACTCTGGGGTTCCTCACTGCCTTCCCCCACTTCATCCACCTCTCCCTACACCTTTTGTAACAAGCTAGAACAGTTGGGAGAATACTTCAGAGACGTCTGCTAATACGACCGAGGAAAAGTCAACAGCTGAATCCCACATCTCTGCTCACATATCTAGTGATGAGCACATAATTGTCTGCTCTACTGTAGCTCCAGGCCATGGAGACAACTCTACACTAATTGAAAAAAATAAAGGAAGAAAAGATTTGCTTTCAACACAAACTTAAATGGCTGGGATTACATCTTTATTATCTGAAGTGGGCACTTGTGACTTGTTTATAGTCACCTGTCCTGACATCAGGAAGAAATAACAGAAATTAGCCTCTGGCTGGTCATCTCATTATAGGCCAGTTATAGCCCATTTTTTGAAAGTCTAGTGGATACGAAGTCAGTCTGCTAATACAAATGCATGTGAGGTTTCCTATGCATAATGAAAAGTTACCAGTGCTTCGGATGTACAGGCTTCCACACTGAGAGATGAGGGACTTAAATAAAAAGAACCCATTAAAAATGCACAGAAATGAAGACAAACATATCGGAAGTGAGAAGCTACACTGGCTGAGAAATATAATTGAATTTACAAAGAGACGTGATAATTTAATAGCTATGTTTTCCAAAATAATTCTAGTCTGCAAAGGGCCATGATGTAGAAACAGAGGATTACACTTTAAAACTCATGAATCCCTATAGTCAGGAGAGGACTTATATTTGTTTTTCTCTTTGTCATTGTTTATGATCCCAACCAATACTAAAATTGGTCCGCTGTCTATTGCTCATGCTGATTTGGTTTGGTCAACCCTAGTTGAAAATGTTCCCCCACATGTCTTCCTTTCAAGCCTAATCCTACGTCCTATATTTATTACATTTCTCTTTGGTGATCTTAAAAATGAGTCCCAGCTCAGTATCCTGCAGTCCTAATTCTGCCTACAGGGAGGATATTGCCAGGAAAAAACAAATAAACAAAACAAAACAAAAAACTTTTAAGCTCTTTGGCAAATAACAGTTGATTGTCTGTTCATTGACCCTCTAGTTATCATAGCAGGAAGAGAAACAAATGTAGTCTTTGACAGGACTGCCCAATAGAATAAGATATCCAGTTAATTCGAGTTTCAGAACAAAATTAAGAAAATGGACGGCTATGTCTTAAATGACCCATGGGACATACTTAGATGAAAATGACAATTATTTATCAAAGTACAAAATTGAATTGAGTGTCTTGACTTTCTGACAATCCTACCCCATATCAATGAGCTTAAGAAAGAGATATTAATCAAATAGCTTCTTGACCAGATATACAATGGCAACTCTACATGTGCAAGGGGTAGGTTCTAGAAAGTTGTTAAGTGTCAATATTCTAGAAATTTGCGTTTACTAAAGGGAAATTGCTGCTTCCTGGAGAAGATGACACACTCAAAGAGAAAGTATAGTTCTGGAAAGAAGTCAACCAGCAGAGGAGATGAAGAAATTGCTATACATGATGAACAAAATCAAGTTTGTAGAAGTCAAGTTCTTTTTTCATAAGTTAAAGACAAATGAAAACCCATGAGGAAAGAAAAAATTTGTGCTTTTCTAAATATATTATGTTTAATATATTAAACTGAGTTAAGAAGTTAAGTTAAAAACCAGATTTTTATGTTTTTTAAAGCTATGATTCCTGTAAGATTTCAGGCCAACTTCTTCCTTCCTTCCTTCCTTCCTTCCTTCCTTCCTTCCTTCCTTCCTTCCTTCCTTCCTTCCTTCCTTTCTTTCTTTCTTTCTTTCTTTCTTTTTTCCTCTCTTTTTTTAGACAGGGTTTTTCTGTGTATCTTTGGTTGTCCTGAAACTCACTTTGTAGACCAGGCTGGCCTCAAACTCACAGAGACCCCCTGCCTCTGCCTCCCTGAGTGCTGGGATTAAAGACATATGCCACCATGCCCAGCTAAGTCCCAACTTCTTAGACATAGCCCTTGTCAACTCTTGTAAACGATCATGACAAAAGTATCTATAGAGTGACTAAAGTAAGTCTTATGAGGCCTCTAGTACTTCTTTTTCAACATTAAAGGGGCAAAACTGCCGTAGTTAACTCTTATTACTCAGTGTTCTCTAAAGACCTCAGCATCCTCTACCAGCCCTCCTAACGGAAGTCCCCTATATATTCACTCAGCAAACTCAGTTCCTGATCTCTGATCATCTCTGGCTGTTTTCCTCAATTGATTACATCCTGTCTTGCTCACAGAGCCCTTAAGAAACTTTGTTTTATTTATCTATGTATCTTTGCAAATGTGCATTTATGTGCATCGCATACATGCAGGAGCCTACAGATAAAAGAAGCAGGAATCGAATCCCCTGGAACTGAAGTCACAGGCAGTTGTTAAGTCACCTTGTGGATGCTGGGAATCAAATCCACATCCTCTACAAGAGTAGTAAGCACTTTTTAATGCCGAGCCATTTCTTTTACGCCCCTCATAAAATACTTCGAAGTGATCTAATTGGATGTGACATCTTTCCCTCTTTGGCCCTACCATAGCTCACACCTCCAATGCTTGCTACACTGTGCGCATTAAAATAGTCTATGGTCTTACCTTGTTAATTTCATCATATTCTTTTGTTAATGAATAGTATATGTTAATACAGAAGAACAAGCTATTCAGAATATGAAACAAATAACTCATTTTTTGCCCTTGAGAAAGTGGTAAAACAATTATCGTAAATAAGTAATAGAAACACATTGGTTTAGGTTTAAGAATGAGAAAGCACATTTCTCCACCAAGCTGTGAACACTTGAATATCTTATAGTAAGGGTCTGAATCATGCTCATGATACGGAAAGAATCTGCTGCCCAAGGCAATGACTAAGATAACTAGAAAGCTTAATATACTCTTAATAACTGCAATTATACATGAGACAAAAATTGTACAGAACAAGTTCAGGAGGCTCAGAAAATCACTATGCAAGTGGGGCATAGAAAGAAACACTTCATAAGTCGGATATTAAGGAGTGACCCATAATATGAGATATTAGTACAAATAGAGACATAAATATAAGAAGAGTATACTATAAAACAATGGAGATTTAAAGAGCTTCATGAGTAGTGAGGCTAAAGTATTGTGTTGGAGCCACACTTTAGGGACAAGTATGCCAGTTATTTACCCCCCTCTTCATTCAGTATACGTTTATAGAATTTCACTCATTGTTGTTGCTGTTTTAGACTCTGGAGATACAACCAGGCAAAAGACAGAGGAGGGCTCTGTTCTAGGTGCTTATATCATAACATGTTTCTCGAAGCAATACACACACGAAATACCAGAGAGATACTCAAGCCCCAATGGAAAAAGAAACAAGGTGGTGTACCAGAAAGACATTTGAAACAGTGCTCTTCAGCAAGGTCATTCAGAGAGGGTTTTGTGAGATGTCATAAAGTTTGGTATATGATATTATGATAAGAAAGTGTGACTGTGTGGGAGATGGAGAGAAGAACCCAAAATATATAAAGGCAATACAGTGGGAACAGGGTGAACATAATAAACAAGCACAGGCCAGATCATAAAAGTTAGGGGTGAAATTTTTTCCTCGTTGGGAAGAGCTCGTGATCTGATTGTTCCTCATTCTGCAGGTCAAGATAACCCCCATAGGAGAGTAGCATGAAGACTTTATAATTGAGAATGAATGCTCAACTATTAGGAAGAGCATTGGTGGGGGAGGGGGAAAATGGCATAGGCTCATGATGTCTGTAAAGGTTGAGTCTTTCCAGGTGATAGAGTTGGGGGGTGCTATATGGCTAGGAATGGGAGATCTAAGATTGTCTTTAAAGAACTTGTAGCTACATTAGTTTTAACTTGAGAGCAAAGTCCTAATTATAACTACTCTGTAATTAATTGTGAAGACCAATGCTTTTTTTTTCTGCCAACACTGCACTCTAATATTCTCTTACCCTTCTTCTACAGGGATTCTCAGAATGTATGGACATATTACTTTATGTAGAGTATCAGTTTCTACTTGTCATTCAATACTTGAATGACTTAGTCAGTCATTTAAGCCTGTTTTTTTTAATTATTATTATTATGTCAGCTTTAAAATGGGCCCTAATAACAATTCTATCACTTAGTCTCCTACTGCGTAGGGCTGTGGTAAAGATCAAACCTGACAATGCAATTTTTTTCTGTCATGCTGTAAAACATTATATAAATAGCAATAGTTTCTGGAGCTATGTTCAGCCTCTGATGAGAACAAAGGAAAGTCACTCAAAACATTGAGCACTCTCTTCAGGTACAATGCCTGAGACTTAAGAGAAAGGATGCTACACTTACCTACATAACAATATAATCACCTCAACTGCACATTACATATTTATCAAATCACTGCCTAGAAATATTTATTAAGGACCTGAAATAAGTGAGGGAATGTGGCAGCCAACAGTCCTCCCCCTCTTTGCCATGTTTCTAAGAACCCCACCACTTTTATATTTTTTTTCCTTTTTTGGACAAATTATACATTTTTTCCTGTTCATGACAGACCATCTTCAGTCAAGAGCTCCTTGGGTAGTTAATGGTGTCTTGTGATGATCCTTCAAACTCTCCTCTCATTTTACTCTTGATTAAAAGGAAAGCAAGCCCAGGATCTAAGCCCTTGACTGATTTACACTTCAATTTAATTTTTTCCCTTTCTCTTTCCTCTTTCCTTTCCCTGGAAGAAACCTTCCATGTAATTAGGCTCGAAAGCTCTCATCAAACAGTTTGATTTAACTACAGCATACTGAATGTCTCTTCTAGGCTGCTGGGGCAGAGAGAAAGTAGGGACCCTTAGAAGGACGGTTAAGCCTTGGATGAAGTGGGAGATTCACTGCGGTGATAATTAAGGGAGGGTTGGAGTCTCTTGGCTCCCATGCTGTCTCTACTACTTTAGTGCTGATTGGCTAGTCAAGTTACCCTGGAGGCAACCCCAGCCTCTCAGGCCTCAACAAAACAGGTGACACCTGGATAAGTTCAAGGACCAAGACTCTGGCGCAGGCAGAGGGCTGACGTTAAGATCTGGAAGCATGTGGGTTTACCTTGGCTTGCCTCTGAGTTGCAAAGTGTGATTGGGGAGCAATTCAAAAACTCCTGGTCTGTTAGTTTCTTCACATGAAAAATAAGTTGATTGGGAAAGGTCTCTAAAGACCTCTTCCAGGTTCAGAACTTGATGACTCCACAAACACAGAGCAGCTTAGGAGCGCAATGGAAGTCCTGCATCAAAGCACTACTGGAATAGCTCCATATCAGGAGCTCAGGGATCAGTAATCTGGTTGTGGGTCTTTTCCAGGGTAGCCATTATTAAGTTACCTTGGGCAGGAAAATGAAGTGGCGCTATTTCAAGATTGTCTGACTGTTCTCTGTGATAATAATTCTAATAGATATTTAATGGCAAAGAGGGGCTGGGTTACCAATCCCTATACAGACAGAGAAGGGTTCTTTGACATGGAAATAAACACAATTGAAATAAGAAATACTAGTTATTCCAGGGAGACAAGCTGACTATGGAGGACTTTCTTGTTCCACGTAAAAAGCTGTCCCCTTCTGAGAATATTGACCCACAGTCACAACCCTGTGATAATACTTGGCTGATCAATGACATCAGAGCAGAAAGAAGTAGACATGGAAGCATTTCTGCATCTGTAACTCACAGCAGGCTCAGAGCCCTTGTCTGGTCTCTACATTCCCAGGCCACGAGCTAATTAGCATGCTGTCAAGGCATGGCTGCTACATTAATTTCTTTTTTTTTTCTGGCTCACATATTCACCCGCATGTGCATATGCACATATATACTGGCTCAAATCAAGAGGGAAAAAAAAGCCTGCCATTCTTGAAATATTCATTTCATTAGTTTTACCCTCATAATTAATGAACTGCTGCCACATATACGATGAGTCAAACATAGAAGTACATTCAAGGTGATCTAATAAAAGTGAAAATGCAGTTTAGAGGTCATCTGACTCTTGCTCATAAGCCCCGATACAACGATGAAGAGCTAACTCATAGAGGTGGCTTTGGCAAGCCACTTAGACTTCATTAGCTCAAATCCTGTTACTTTATAGGGAAACAACTCCAACTAGAACAGGTTGGTGGTCTGCTTAAAATGGCAAGTTGAGGAGAGAGCCTCTAAAAACTATGGAAACTGTATTTCCTTACAAAAAGCATTCCTTAGAGTGATTTTAAAAAATAAACAGGAGATGTGTCACCAAGGAACTATCTTGTCACGTGATGACCCTTGCCTGGCTATTACAACCTTGATGTATCTGTTATTTGCCAGAGGACAGTGGGTTTGCAAAGGCTCTTTAGAAAAGACTTGACAGTGATGAAATAAACTTTTTACACAGGGAAATGGGTTCAGATGGTCTCAGAACCAGGGACAGGGTCTATGTTTGCATAGATGCCAGACCTAAAGGTTCAGTAGCTGTGAGAGGACAAAGGCTTAGTAAATGAAAGGAATCTTGGGAATTAGCAACTGAGGCTCAATTTCTTTTCTTCCAAAATTGCCATAATTTGTAAGAAATTATGGTATCACTTTGGGGTAAGGGCTAAGTTAAGTGTCTGGTTAAATATTTGATACAAGGTAGGTGGTGCAGTGTTGGTTTCTACCTATAAAAGCTTGCACAGTTCTCTCAATATACTCTGACCCTAGGAAGATCAGGAAAAAAAAAATGGTTGAAGACTCCATCTTAAAAATACACTTTGAGAACATTTGACTTCCAATAATAATACATAGAAAATTAAATATTCAAAGTACATGTCTGGATTCAATTTCCTTGGATAACCAACCTGGTTCTGCCATATATGACCAGTCTTGGGCAGCTATCAAAGCTGTTCCTACCTTAGGGACAGCACTTTGAAAACAGGAAAAGAACTGTGCCTCCCTCATAGGAGAATTCAACCAAATGTTTTAGGGAACTCTAAGGTTCGCTAAATAAAGGAAAAAATGTTACAGTATTCTAATAATTAGTAATAACTAAAGTAGGTTCATTGTCAACCTTATAAAAGCAAAGTTGTCCTTTCTTGGAGTTACTTAAGAAGTGTGAATTAATGAAAGTGAATACTCAGAGAAGCTCTTGCTTCTTAATAATATGGAGTTAATAGTTTATGAAAAGAGAAGAGAATTGGCACACGCACATACAAACAATTAGGCCTCCAAAAGGTGTAAGATCATCCTGTTACCAAAGTTCCTTAAGATGCATAGTTATCCCGGGAGGTGAGACTTAATCCTTTAGCCATCTTTTCTAACTTTTGTTTTTAATAACTGGAGAGCTACTGAAACCAACTTCTCAAATCTGAGATTCTTGCTTTTGTCTGGGAATCTAATCGTTTTTCAGAGCTTTGGGTTTTATTAACACCAGAATTTCAAAGCAGTGGGAGACATTCTATTAGTTATCAATTATAAAGAAGCCCTGGAGCCTTTGCTGCCTGTCACCATTTGCTCACACGACTCTGAAATCCCAGGCTAGATAATAAATGAACTGTGGTGGCACACTTAAAATTTGTAACCAGGGCGATGTCTTTTCATCTGGTGATGCTGAGGCAAGGTCCAGTCTGCAAAGGATAGTTAATACCTCTTTGCTAGCCATAACCCCTACTCAAGAGAAGTATCCCTGGGGATGTCAGCTCTACCTGGACACTGCTTCAAGGTCCATATGCTCTTCACAGTAAGAGTTCTCTGGGCTACAATTTCGGATTCTGCTAATATGCTCTTTTCACACTGAAATTCGCTCTGATGCTTTCTTTCTCCTTGTGTAAGCTTCTACAGATAACCGGACCCTCCCACTTCACTCCCCCTTGCCTTTCTGTGACAGCACCAAATGACAGGAAGGAAAAGCAAATAGATGTTAAGTAAAACAGCAGTGCTGTCTTGGTTTAATGCAATGCTCCACCAACCTGCTCCACTGCCTAGCAACCATGGTGGCTCACCCCTAGTTCATTTTCATTTTAATGTGCCACATGGAAAAGCAGCCTAAATATATAGCCCCAGTTCTGAAGCATATAATCTGTAAACTACAGGAACAGGCAGATCATTTCCATTAGTTTCTTGTGTAGCAAAAACCACAATTTGCACCCAAAGCGTGTAATTATATTCAAATCCAAAAAGACTGCCTCGAAAAGAGTTGAAATTCATAGTTTGGGGGAAAGGCACTTGAGAGTACACACAGTGGTTTTAATGTGGGGAATGAGGGGAGTATTTCAAAACAGTAAAAGTGAGGGTGAAGAAAACGTAGCTGTGTGGATTCTCGGGGTTCCACATGTACACAGGTGCTAAAGAGTTCAGAATGGGAACTGGGGACATGTCCTTACCAGTAACTTGTCCTGACTTCTAAGTATAGGGACATGAAAGTGTTGCTACCTTCTTGCTCTCTGTCCAGTGAGACTCAACCAGAGTGGGGTGGTGTCTACCAATAAACAACCCCTTGAATTATAGCACTTTCTCGTACAAGTGTCCTTCCCTAGGCAAAACTTTCAACAGAGCCCTGAACTTCCGAGCACAAAGCTAGACCCCTCTTAGAAAGATTACATGACGGATTTCTTTTGGCATAAGACCAGGAATGTTCAAAGTAGGCAGACTGCACACCTGTAGAATTTCACCCGGTTAGGGAGGGGACTGTGGTACAGAAAGAGAGAAGGTTGCAGTTACAGCCTCGAAGGACTGAGCATTTGACCTTATCTATTGTAATTTGGGAAGAAAGGAAACTTGAACTCCTATTGTTTGGCCTCTCACTGTTTCTGACACTGGAGGAACATTCATAGCTGAATGCTTCCTTTGCACACATGGAAAACCAAGTCCGTAGACCCTAGAGTTCTAAGAGAGTGGACCATTTACATCTGAGATGGTCCATACCTCCCTCTCCCATTGCCTCTCATATATGTAGGCATCCATCTTCTAGTATAAGGAGTGGACAATGTGGCACCAACCACATCCTTAGGTTCAAATGGACTCAGGGAAGCTGAAATGTCCGAGCATTTATTATCAACTGTGCACTCGCAGACAGTTTCAGATATGTGCCGATTCATTGTTCTGAAGACTTCAACAGCATGCCTGCTCTATCCCTCACAAAATAGATTCATGTGGGCTTCTTTCTCCTTCTTGAGATGACTATGTAATGCAGCAGAAACCCCAACAGCTATGTGATTAGAATTGGGGTTGAATCTTGGTGTTATCACCCGATTACTTTGGTTAAGTCACTTAACCTCTCTGGGGCTCAATGTTCTCAATTGTAAAATAATACCCACTAAATTAATGCCAGGGGCTTGTCTGGACTCAATGAGCCTATGCACAGAAAACATCCGAAGGGATTTTGACACACAGGAGGTGTGCATGACACATGGGTATGATTCAAACAAGTCTCTCTCAAAATGTGGACTACAAGCAGACATAAATGCTTGCTCTCTATCAACTCTGCTGCTCTGCCTCCTGCCCTGATGTGGCTACACACAGTAGCATGTTCTAAACACAGCACAGAACTCCAGGCTTTGTAGTAACCAGTGTGCTTAAACAACACCTTCATTCTTCCCATGTCAGTATTACTATGTCAAGTTGGACTTCAGGCTTTCTTTAAACAGATGTAACGTTTTCTTTACAGTGTGCTTCTCTTTACATAGGCTGCTTCAGGGGAAACCTGGACAGTGGCTTTGGCAAAATTATGACAATTAAGAAAATAGGCCTCTAGCCCAATGACATACCAGTGTGACTCAGACAGGCTTAAGGCACACCAGAGTGTGTCTTAAAGATACAGGAGTTGGAGAATCATTCAGTACTCATGTTCAACAGCACTGGGGGAGATTGCCTCATTCAAGACTTTCAGGAGGTGAGAATATGATATTTTATTTTTCCAGCTACAAAACTAAAAGACAGAAGCAGCACATGCCACAAGGAAGAAGGAAGAGAAAAAGTTAAAAGATCAGGACAGTCAGTCATAAAGACTGAGACACAGGACATTCAACTCTAAAGCATGTCCTTGAGTGATCTCACCCTACCTAATACCCCACTATCCATTTGAACTCCATTCCTATTCACCACTGAGATCATCATTAGCACCTGTTCTCATGAGTCTCTTAAAAGAAGTATCTGAAGAGAGGGAAGAAGAGCCAAGGAGAGGAGGAAGGGAAGGAAGGAAGGGAATGGATGGAAGGAACTAAGAAAGGAGAGAAGGAAG
>NC_022009.1:26707297-26730808 GCF_000317375.1 Microtus ochrogaster | reverse complement strand
GGGAGGGAGGGAGGGAGGGAGGGAGGGAGGAAATTATTTTCCATAAGAACTGAACATCTTGCTTCAAATATATAGCAACTTTACAATGTACAATATGGTTTCTTAGTCATTTCTTTGGAGCGTTATAACTTATAAAGTAGTCAGGCTACAACATTTATATTTAGAAATAAATTTCCATATAAAAGCCAAAAAATGAAGTGATCCTTTTTAAATTTTAAAAGTGAGCATATTTATCTTCTGTCAAAAGATAATTATTTACATGCAGTTGATCTAATTTTTCTTGTTTAATAATAAACTAAGGAGTTAGTGGTGGGTGGATATCAGGCAAGGAGAGGACATAAGGATGTCAGTGGGGCAGGGGTCTGAGGATGTAGCTCAGAAGGGCAACAGGTCTGGGTGAGAAAGCCTCAGGGTGACATTAGACCGTGTCCACAGCCTGTGTCTGCAGTGAGACAGACTTAGTCCTATGGACATCAGTATCCTGACTCAGGCCCAGAAGCTCTGCCAAGAAGGCAAATAGAGCCTTAGTAAACCCGCTGTCTTTGTTTTCACCACTTCTACAAATCGGATTTTTCCTCTTGAGGTGCCATCTTAGGATTTGGTAAATTGCTGTCATTGTCACCGAGGGTTTACTTGTTTATTCTGAGTTTAACAGACTCCCTGAATTCACTGAACAGTAAGCTGTACAGGTATAGCGATGACTAAGCTTCACCCTGGGTACCTTTCGCTGTCTCCTCATAGTGTGTATATGGAAGCCCCACTCATCAGAGTCAAAACCTGTAAAGAGGAGGTGACAATAAAATAAAGCCATTAGGGTGGACCTAGTGTAGTCTAATGGGTCTTCAGGAGAAGGAAGAACAGGAAAACAGAATACACCAAGAATGACGTACACAGAGAAAAGGAGAGAAGCTGAGATGGAGACCTAATGGAGAAATGGTCATCTCTAAACCACAGAGAGGGCTCGGCAGAACAAGCCTGCTGGCATGCTGACCTTCAACTTTTTGTCTTCAGAACTCTCACAAAACGAATGTCTGGTTGTTTAAAGAAACCAGAGTTTGGTTCTTTGCAACGGCAGCCATAGGAAACAAAGATTAGATAGAAGTTCCTTGATTACCTTCAGGGAGTCGTGTCTCTCCCAGGTTACCTAGGGGCCCTGAGAAGAAAACTTCCTGAAATCTGATGGTACCTATGCTAGATTCAAATTCTGATATAGAGGAATAAAATTCTTACCACTGAATTCTATGCATCAGCAAGTCAGTCAAGGGCTTTATTTTCAGTGTTCGCAGTTTTTCCTCTCCTCTGCCTGTGAAAAACTAGCCCCCACCTCCAGCTTACAAAGAGGCAATAATGAGGCCTTAACCACTCTGAGGAGTGGATGGGTGGTAGGGTAGGGGAAGTGGAGGAGCAAGAGGAGAAGAGAGAAGGGGAATTGGGGATAGGCATGTAAAAAAGATAAAAAAAATAATTAATAATTAACAGTCCTGAAGAGATTTATACTATGATATTATAATCTCTCTCTAAAATCTTTCCAGAGCGGGCTAATCTCCAAGCCCACCACTTACCAGTACCTTTTAGAGAAGAGAGACAATGCATGCTGAGGACAGAAGAGAAACCGATTTAATTAATTCATCACCAAGGCCAAAGACGTATAAATCTTCTCGTTTTATCTGTCAACCAACACTCTGAATTATTCAGTGTTCCCAGTCTCACGAAGGAAGGCAGAGAGAAAGTGGTTAGGGAAGTAGCTACTGAGCCGCAGAAGGGACTCAGCTGAGGAGCGCAGAACCAGCCCAACCCCGGACAAACTTTAGTCCCTGAAAGGAACTAGAGACAGGGTCTCATACGAGACTCCTGGCTCCAGTGCCACCAGGGAGGCCACCACCTCTTCTGCTGAGATGGTTTGGAAAAGAACAAGACCATATGGGAAATGAAGATAAGAAAACAAATACGCTTTGCCTATTGGTATGCTGTCTCCCGCTACACCGCCAAGCGCTTTGACAACTAGGTTGTTTAATGGTGGAAACAAAGCGTACGATGGAAAAATAAACATGAAGGGATAGTTTGGGTAATGGGAGAATGAAAATATGAACCTTATAAGGACATTTAGATTTTATATGAAGTATTTGACTTCCTCTCCGGGGTGCTACCTTCCCTCTGCACTTTTAATACACAGAAGCAATTGTCTTCCATAGTGATGAAGGTAGTTACTGAACCACGCTAAGATGAATGCCATGGTGTCTTATTAACTTATGTGTATTTTATAGATAAGACAAAGTGTGGACCATTGTTACTGTTCTGTGTTACCTGAGTGACCACTGGGTAGATCACAAGAAAGGGGATGGAGAGCCTATGAGAAGAAACTGAACAAGGAGGAAAAGGAGATTAGATTTCAATTTTTAAGGGGCTCATTCTGTCTTGAAATCCTAACCTAAGACTATTTGAGAAACCTTAGTAGTCTTCTCTCCCTATTTTACAAGTGATCTCAGCATCACTTAGGCTGCCCTGGACTATAGACTTCAGACAAATCTATAGCATAATCAATATTTTAAAGATTACCTCCAAGCAAGGATAAGAGCATGGGTAAAAACTACCAACTGTTTAGAGGGTTTCTGTTTTTCCCATCTGTCTTAGTGAGACTCTCACTACAGGGCAGGGGAGTGGGGGAAAGGATGGCTGTTGGTTAGCAGGAGCTTTGAGGATTTAGGGTTTCTCAGACAGTTAGGCAAAGGATGAAATATAGTGCTTTAAAATAATTTTCTTGCCTCAAAGAAGGTTCTTGGATTCAAGACTCTAGCTTTTTTATGCCTGCTGTGACCTGCACCTAAAACATATTTTGTAAAACAATTGCTAACCAAATCTTGGTCATGAACTAGAAAAAAGTCAGTGTATTTCAGATAAGAATTGGAAACAGACATCACTGGAAAGCTCTGGGGAGTCCTTCTGGTCTTCTTAGTAAGAGAGGCTCTAAGTTAGAGCTGGGGTGCACAGAAGGGAACCAAGGTTGGGATTTCTTGGTAATTGCTACTTCCCTTGATCTCAATCTCAAAAACATTAATTAGATATAAAAACCATCTACTTAGTATCAATACATTCACTCTCCAAGTCCCAAATCAGTGGGATGGGATTACTGAGAGAGGACAACCAACAGTAGAATTCATAAGCTCTCTTATCTTAACCAGGGCAGACCCTGGGATTCGGTGTGTCCTGCAGCTCTGCTGAATAGGAGAGGCTTGTGAGTGGTCTCTGACCATTTCTTTATTCTCTTCTTGTCTATCAACCTGAATCTTATCAGTTGCCAGATAACGAGAAATTGGAATGAACACCAGTCAAAAGGGGTTAGAGAAAACCGAAGCACCAATCATAGAGAAGGTAGAAAAAAAAAATAAAATTTAACCTGCATAACAATTGGCCCTTTGGGAAGGGAAATAGGAGGTGAATAAGACAGAGAAAGTGGAGGAAGAAATTAGAAACCTTTCAAGTGCTCTGTTCTGCAAATTCCATCACTTACTACTAGTAGCCGCTTTTAACTGTTTACATCTTGAACAACTACAACAATATATGTATATATGGAAAGACCCTGGTTGCCTCTAACCTCTAACTAATGCATAATCTTCATCTCCCTGGTGATCATTTACACTAATTAGCAAAATTTAGCTAATTATCGCTCGGCGTTTCTGTGTTTAATTATGGCTATTAGTAATAGTCTGTCTGGCTCCCTTCGTCTCAGCCCCCACCCTAGTCTGTCCCTTTCTTAGGAGATACGTTTTCAGTTTAATGAAATTGCCTTTTTATGTGAGTGTGGGGATATACCTCTTGTCTAGGTTTCTGTGGTTTCCCTTGTTTGTTCTGTCTTGTTTTAGAGAGTACAGCGGACCCGACAGAAGTCAGAGGAAAAAACAGCAACCAGGTTAGAAGCCAGTTTGGGGCATTCTCTCAATCCCACCAACCAAACCCTTCGACCAAACCTTACACTCTGTGAGCTGCTTGACAATTCCATTGCATGTGCTTTGAACAGAGAGAAAGCACCAGCATGTGCTGGCATTCTCTCAATGTGTTTCCACTTAAAACGACAGACAGCTTGGAGCAGGAGCCCCGGGCTAGGAGGCGGTGGAAAGAATTACTTTTCTAATGGGGGTCTGCATGCCTCAAAATACAAGCCACAGCAGGGCCCCTAGAGAGGTTCTTAGCACAGCTCAGTGGAGGGCTGCTCATGCATTCCCTCTGCCTTTCCTTTCCCCATGCCCCTCATCATGAGAGTGGAGCGCATAGTAAACACTTCTTGGAACAATTTACTACAGCGAGCTCCTGCCTTCGCTGCAGACACCAGCCTTTGAGAGGGAGCCTATTCAGCGCTGGGTCTATTCTGATGAACTGTGGGTCTCTTCCTTCAATAACTATGATGCAAAGAGGGCTGTCTGAAGCAAAATATATCATACGTGGCTTGTGCGAACCAGCCCATTCATACTGACTTTAATTGAATGATCATCTGCATGAATTGAGAATCAAAGTTGCTATAATTTACAGGCGTAAATAAAACACGGCCTTAGCCTTATCTGGCATATCGCTTTGTCTCTCATAGTTAGCACTATTAGGCATGCTGTTTAAGGGATAACTACTCTCCAACAAACATAACAGAAAAAAATATATAGCTGCCAAAACTGAGTAGTAACAGCCACTGGCTGCTGAGTATATTTTCTGCTGTCTTTGACTCGGTTGTTCTCCCCAGACCATTACCACACAGGTAACTTTATAGCAGTTTCATCAGCTCCAGGCTCCTGCCCCAAGGACCTGCTGTCTGCTATTTCTTCCCAACTAGCCCCCAGACAAGACCGGAGAAAGGAAGGGTGAATGCAAGGTGAATGAATGACTTCTCAATGTGCAGCATCACTGGGACTTGTCTGACTGAGTTGCCTGCCACCAAGGGGTGGGAGAAACCAGGTGGCAAAGGGGAGAGAGTGTGCTTGCAGTGCCGTGAATCGGGGTAGCAAGGGGAGGAGAACCTTTTATTGGAAAGTGGGTGGCTGAGAGCAAACAGCATTTGCCAGTAAGAAAAAGTGACTGTTTTTTTCCCCTTATGCACATTGGAACCTTCTCATCATTTTAAATTGAATTTTCCTGCTGTTCTCACCCTTGACCCTACCTGAAAGACGACGGGATTAAGGATTAGCAATGCCCCAGTAAAAGATAAAGAGCAGAGAGACCCACCGTGCCCTCCTCGAAGGGAAACAGGGGAGCGATAGATAGAAATAGGCACAGAGTGGTGCTTGCTGCCGTGGAAATGATGCTCGTGCTGAGAGTGAGATCCCGGAGAGGAGGAAGAAGAGGAGGAGGCTACGTTAGAAGAACTCCACACAGAGCTGATGATACATCCCCAAAAGAGGGACCAGATCCCAAGCGTCCAGGCCGGCCGGCGAGGAGGGCTCCGTCTTGCATGGATTCTCAGGTGCATGGTCAACGCACTGGACCACTACAGATGGGCAGTTTAAATTCCAGCCAGTGAGCAATAACGAAGTTCATGATGCCCAGGGGCCCATCATAGCAGGAAGAAGAGTTGTCCAATTTGGGGATGGGGGAAGCAATAAGTGCTTGCGGGGCAATGGTGAATCTGTTTAAAAGGAAAAAGGAAAAACGAAAAAAGAAAGAAACTGCAAAAAGAAGCTGAAATTTTTTTTTTAAAAAAAAAAGATAAGGCAGAGCCTTTCTTTTTTCCCCCCTGGAGGGGGAATTTAGGATGCAAGAGTCGACCCAGGTACAGCAAACCTCCTGGAGAGCTCCGGCTTGTCACACATTTCAGGGAAGGACCCGAGAGACTTCTTCCTGCTCTCTAGGTGCCTCAAGTCCGAGGTTTTAACTGCATACTCTGGAAAGCCACGCGGGAAAGGTGGAAATGAAGGAAAAAGACAAAGCAGGAAAACCCCAAGTAGGTTCACGCTAGTTTATCCCAACATCCAAGGAGTTTTGACATTTTTTTTTTCCTTTCTTGTTTCGACTTCCAAGCGATGCAATGCAGAACTGCCAGGCAAAAGGGGGCTGCAGGTGGAAGAGTTCTTTTGCTCCCGGGCTCCCGGGAGTCTCCGTGGAAGGGCGCGGAGGCTGTTAACCCTGAGCGTCCTGGATGAGCCGCCACAGTAAAGCCGCCTCAGTCCTGGGATCCCAACGGGTTGAAAAAGCAGCCAGCAGCAGCAGCCAGAGAAAGATTTGATCAAGAAGGACCAGAGGGAAAGAAACAGCACTGAGCTAGCCACCCAAACCAGGGGGTAGGAGATGGAGAGGAGCAGGGTGGGCTCAATCAGAGAGAGCGCTAGAGGAGGTGGCCCACAGGCAGCGGAGGTGGCCAGGAGGTGCGGGCGCCCGCAAAGTGCGAGCAACTGGGCAGGCACAGGTGAAGTGAAGCAAGGAGTTGGGGAGCCAAATTCACAAATGGGCAAGTCATATGCAAATAGCGCGCTCGAGAGAGCAAATCAGTGCAGCCCGTGTCCTCTGCCGAGGGACTGGCTGGCTCCGGAGGAGGGAGGGGTGGAGCCGCCCGGCATCCTGGCCCTTCCCATTCAAGTGTACGCTAGCTGGCTAGCCCCTTGCTCTCACGCACTGGCGCGTTCCAGGCGGTGCTTTCTCGCCTCACTCTTCCTCGGTCCCACCCTGCCGTGCGTGCACGCCGGAGACCCACAGGCCTCCGTTGCTGTTCCTCGGGCCTCCTGTCGGCATCTCCCTTCCTGCTTCTCTCCCAGGATCCTTAAAACCAAACTCGGCGATCAAGGTGCTGTGAAGGTTTTGGAAGGAAGGTAACAGCACAGCCCAAGTATTCCTAAACCAAAATAAACCCGAAGTCTGCAGGCACACTGGACTGCCTGAGGTAGGCGCTCAGCTTTTCTTGCTGTGCCTGGGGCAGCCACTCTCCAGTGCTTGTCTCTGCTGAGATGGAACAGGAGATCCAAGACAGCACTTCTGGGACAACAGATAGGCGAAAGAATCAGTGTTATTGCTCTCCGAAGTAAAGGTTAGAGGGTGGGTGGCTCACGGACTCTGTAGGGTGAAGGGTTAGGTGGCTGCCAGTCTGCCCTACGAGGTGGCTTCCACCCCACCTTAGACAGAATACTCTTGGAATTCAGGATCCAGAGGCTAGTGTCTTCAAATAGTAAAGTAGGCGTGCAAAGGAAGGAGTGGCTGGCCAGTCCCTGACTTGCTCCGAACATGCTGTTTCAGGCAGGTGGATTCTTCCTTGCGCTGGGCATCAGAGACTGCTAGCTAAATCTTCTGGGTAGGGCATGCGAGTAGGGGGTGGGGAGTGGTGGTGGCAGGGGGTAAGAAGGGAGGGGTTTGCAAAGAGGAAGTACCGGAGTGGATGGGGTGTGCAGCTCCTGTCAGGGCCATCTGTGACTCCAGGAGGGACTGGCCCAGAGCCCTTTCAGGAACCGATGACACTATCTCTCCACTCTTTCCAAACCCTCCGCTGAGTGGGAGCAAAGGCACACTAGAGGAGCGCCCTTCCCAGGCAGGTCCTTACTGTCTGAGCCCTGCTAGCAGTGCCTGCACTTCCGTTCTGAGGAAAGTAGGGGCACACACACACACACACACACACACACACACACACACACACACAGCAACTCGTATTCAGGAACACCACTGCAAAGGTGGAAATAGGATGAAGGGGTGCCCAAACCTCCTCTGTGTGTGTGGTGTGGCTGATGCCTCCCTCCTTGGGATGCTGGGAGTTTTAAATGGGAAAATATAGAGTACCTCTGGCATAGGACCTGACCATTGGTAACAGCACTCCCTGATCTCTAGAAAACTAAGCTGAACTTTGAGAAGGTTAGGTCTACAGTTAGGGTCTTGTGCTATTATTGGCAAAGTCAAGAAAAAAAAAATCTTAAGCATTATTCCCTAGAGTTCACAATAATTCTTAGTCTTGTCAGCTGCCTTTTGATTTAGTTCCCCCAGAGGATTCCTGTTGCTCTTTAAACTTGCTCTGACTCTGTTCCAAGGCCTCAAAAGGACATAGATGACGAGGTTTTGAATGTATTCGCCAGTTCCATCAACTAGATGTTCCTGACTCACTTCCTCTATTCCCCAAGACCTTCTTTATGCTGCCTGAATGTAGATATTTACCAACCCAAGCCTGTTAGGGCTTTACTGAGCCTTCTTATGGGGGAGGTTTCCCTCAACATAGTCAGGGGCATTTGCCAAGTCATTTCCTCCAGAGTGTCTTTCAGCCTGCCACTTAGGATAGACATTGCCACCCCTGGTGGCCATTCTACTCTGGTCGTCCTGATTTGTTTCCTTCACAGCATTGTTGACTTGGAGACGTTGAATCATTTGTTCCTGGTCTGTATCATTAAAAGAAAATTGGTAAGAAAATGGCAGAGCCTTTGTCCTCCCCTCTGCTGCATCCTCTGCATGCAGCACATGGGTAGCAAGTAGCAGCATCTCAGTAGATGCCTGCTGAATAAATGAACCCAGTGAGCCAATTGCCAACTAAGTCTTCAAACCTATTAGCTCCCACACTAAGAGTTTTCGCTGGCCCATTTATCTGACTTTAGTGACACTGATCTAACAAAGACAACCCATCTGGAGTTGATTTCTGGAACTTTTAGCCATCTCACCATCGCCTTCTTTTGCAAATTGGCACTGGATACTGAAGATTGTTTTGACTCATCCCAGGGAAGCAAGAGACGCCTAGATGGACATTCCAATTAGTTCTCGGCCAGGCTATAAAGGGAAACTAAACCCTTGATGCAGAAAGAAATCTGCAAACACTGCTGGTGTGTTATGTCTGGAAGTATTCATTCTATGTCTCATTCTTATAACTTATTTATTTACTACTCACAAAATGTCAGAAGAAGCAGCTGTGGGTTCCTTTATGAGCATTGTTGAGTAGGGAGAAGGCTAATCAGATAAGAAATCCATGACTGCTTTCTGTTGCCTCTACTCCAAAGAGCTAAGCCACCGTCATTCTGATAAACTACATACCCCTCTCCAATTTAATACACTGTTAATTTTTTCATATGTCTCCCATCCCTGCCTCTAGCCAACACATTCTTCTGTGTATGTCTTTTCTACCTCCCGTTCTTTTCAGTCTTATTGCAGTTTATAGTAGGCCGACATATATTGAGAATTTTATCTCTGGCAATATGTTGATATGTTCTAAATCCCCCCCGCAACAGCTAGAATCCCAGAAAAATACTCATCACTACACACCACAGGTGCTCCTTTTTCTCCCTTCATGCTGTCCCCTAGTGGGCCCCTTTATTTGGAATCCCAGACACGTGAAACAGAAGGAGAAGGGAGTCCATGTTTAAGATAGAAAAGGAGAAATGTTGAAGATTTGATGCTCATCAAAGATATAAAGCACAATAATTTCATAGGACTGATCCGTTTTGGCCCCCTGTGTATATTGCTTCATGAAACCCAGATGGAGCTCTGCAAAATCTTGCATTTCTGAATGGAATATGGTGTGTAAATCCCTGTTGTAGATGAGGCAGGAGCTGGGTTTCTCGGGTGCATTAGGTTCCAGAGTTTGTCATCATAGACTCCTTCTCCTGGCTCCTTGACTTTCCTCTCCCTTCTCTTCTTAGGAGACTGTCCAGATGGAAAGGAAGAAAGTCTTTGCTCTTAATTCTCTACTTTGTCTTGTTCATCACCTCAGCTTCCAAGCAGTAAGGGAAAAAAAATCTGTTGGCTTCTAAAATAAGCCTCCTACTTGTATTTTTCAATGTGTCGGGCGTCAGGAACCTGATGTGATGTTGCCTTGTCCATCGTCCCTCATGGCGCATTTTATCTCTGCACATTCCTCTTCTCACTTGGATAGACTCTGACTTGCCACTTCGCTGTCAGCAGGAGATACCTGTCAAGTTCGCCGCTGCTGGCGCATCTAATGTGATTGCGGACTTAGAAAGACCAGAAAACATGAACCCACAGTCTGCCTGTGTGAGACCGGAGCCATTAGATGAAGACCCACTTTTTCCAAAACTAAACAGTAGGAATCCTTACTTGCTGTCTCTACACAGCTCCAGTAGGCAGTTCAAGAGGAGAAAAACACAAACAGCACCCTCCCCCAACTAAACTCTCATAATGTATAGTGAAATAAAAGTCCTGAAGAAATACAGGTGACTGTTAGCATGGCTATAAATATATCCAAGGGTTCTTCTAGTGACACCATAAAGCAGTCGAACATTGCTTTATTATATGCCGGGAGATTTATTTATAGCCACATAATTCATTCTTCCGTTCATTTATTTAAGAAAGTCATCCAAGAGAAAAAAAAAGCCAATTTTGAGTATGTTTCCCTTTGGGGAGTATAAAAAAGAAAGCTTTTTCTTTTTTTCTTTTAAATATGATTCCTACATAAAATTGATTTAAATGAAAAAGACAGTAGCTCTTTGTATTAATGTATAGATCAGGATGCTTAGATTGCTCTGGTATTTTTTTTACCTTTTATTGTTGAGAACATAGATTTAATTGTTAAGAATATACCGTTTATTGTTGAGGATTTTATACATGAATAGAATATGTTCCGTCTGTGGCCATACTACCCTGAACACGTCTGATCTCCTCTGCCTGTTTCTTATAAACATTATCATTCCCTTGTCCTCCTTGTGGCTGCAGGAGGAATATCAGGCTTTTAAATGCCGAGCCAAACCTCTTTTACATTTCCAGATCTTCTGGATTTGATCAATGGGGCTGGAAAATTGATAGCATTCAAATTTTTATATATCTCTTTAGTGGAAAGCATGAAAAGTTCCTTAGCTAGTTACACTTGAGATCTAAATGAAATAATAATAATTTATTAAATAGTTATTATTATGATCATTATTTACTTTTCCTCAAATACAGGGTCCAGTTCTTCCTACAGAGGTCGGGCATATAAACGTGTTATTCTGTACTAACCAGCTACTAGCTATCCCTGATCCAAACTTCTCATTATCACTGTTAAAACCTCTATCCAGTTTTGAGGAATTAAACAAAGTGAATTTTTGTTAGACGGAAACAATACTTTTTGTGTAGTACTAGGGCCTTGCACATGGTAAGCAAACACTCTGCTCTTGAGCTCCCAACCCAAGACAGTCATTAATTTACATATTTATAGGGTATATCACCCAATCAAAGGGTTAGAGAGCATCTTGAGATTTTACAGTTTTGGATATTGGGCTGTGCTGCTTGGCAGCCCAAGATCAAATCCCAATTATTGTTGCTGTATAAGCCTTGAGACGATCTTTGGTCAGTTTCTGGTTTACCCTTTCTGTTTTAAAATGAGAATACTCATAGAAACTCTCTGTAGCTTCAAACAGCTAATACCTGTGCAGTATTTATCAACAGTGTCTGACCTACAGAAAATGATCAGTGTCAATGATCATGATGAACGTAATAACTCTTCTTGTTTTCTCCGGGACACTCCTTAGAAGTTATCCCCTCAGCTAGCACCTCTTTGCTGTTTACACAGAGCTCCCAGGGAGCAGCCTCAGCAACCCCAAAATGCAGGTGGAGATTCTCTACAGGTGCTTTCAGCATGCTGACTTGTCCATGTACACCTTTGGTAGGAAAGAGACTGCCTCCATCCATTCTTCTACATCTGTCCTTCAAGTCAGCTTTGAACTGATAAAGCTGATAGTCAGTCCCAGAACCAGATAACACCAGCTTTCGAAGCCCAACCTGATTCTGTCATTATTCTCTGCCCAAGGATGGGGACTAACAGGATCTCAGTTGGCCTTCGGATCTGGAAAGAGTATTCTGGCCCTTTTCTTTCATTTTCTCACTGTCTTCTCTCAAAGTCATAATAAGTTCTAATTAATCGGCCCTTTCCCTGAAAGGTGTACGTTGCTAATCCTTATTAATCTCCATTGACTTCAGGAAGAATTTAGCTATCGTTTAATAGTCTTTTTAAAATGTTGATAAGTCAACCTCTGAACTAGATTCTACTCAATATAGAAAGAAGCCACAGTCCTTAGTCATCACTGCAGCGAATCCGTTTCTTTACTCTGTGAATGTTAAATATACGCCTACTAGGACAGAATGCTGTGTTAAATCCAAAAGACCCAGTAAGGAAGAGTGTTCGGGGCTTAGGAAGCAAATGCTTCAAAAAGCTAAACACCCTGAAAAAATCATACCATATAGCCCACAGCAATTGGGAGATTAGAGGTGTAAACCAGGTACACATACTAGATAATGGAATTAATCTAACTTGGTGAGCAAAAGAAGACCTTGGGTGGATTCACAGATAAGGTAACACATGCACGAAAAATTGGAGGACTGCTGTCTACATCCTGTGCGTTACTGTTCGACCCTGAGCAACTTTGAACTCTCCGAACTTGCTTCCTCAACAGGAGAATAATTAATAATTGAATCAGAGGACATTTTAGTATCCAAAGAAAACATACATTCAAAGAAATAATTGTACATTAATGTTCACTATATGAATTTAACCTAGAATGAGGGGAAATTGCAAAGAGGGCTTTAAAATAAGGAAGTTATTAATATAGAGTGTAGTCATCTACCTACAACTCACCAGAGGCAAACTCCCCGGATGTTAATTGTCCTGCCTGGGAAACTCAGGAAGGAGTCAATTTTTCATTCTATGAACAAGATGAATATGACATAGGATAATGAAAGACAAGAAAAGGGAAGGGAAAGGAGAAAACAGGATGGAAAAATTGCAAAGAGACATGAAGGAACCACACAGGAAACACATCCATCCACAGTCTCACTCTTTATTTCTAATGCCTGTGTTGCTGCATTAAGAGTTGTTAAGAAAATTCTATAATGATTCAAAAAAGTCATACTGTCACTTACTCACCTTACTTTTGCTGATTTATTTTGTTATTTTTCATGTATCTGTAGAAATATGCTTGTTCAAGTATTCTACCCCCTCTCCATTCTATGAAGAGTACATAATCTAAGAGAGGCAGGGATCTAAATAAAGTCATTAAATCATTAAAGTTTTTCTGAATTTTTTTTTTAAAAACAATCTTAGTAGTAGAGTGCCCGCCTCTCATAGATGAGGTCTTAGGATCAAATCCAAGAACTACCAAACACACACACACTCACACACACACAAAGAGAGGGAGAGAGAAACAAAGAGAGAGAGAGAGAGAGAGAGAGAGAGAGAGAGAGAGAGAGAGAGAGAATAACAGAGACAGACAGTTAAGTGGTGTGTTTCTATTGATTTAATAGCCTTAAATTCATGTAACAGAAAATTCTGGAAGGCACATGGAATGAACAAACTCCCTCGCAGGAGGAACAGTGCAATCTGAGAAGCTTTGGAAATGTTTCCAGGATGGTTAAGAAGGGCATGGCTCAGTGACAGTAAGGATTTAGCACATCTCAGAGCTGTTAGGGAAGTTGGGGGCTGGGTACAGAAATGAGAGTTTATATCAGAGATAGAACAGGCTGTTCTTAAAATAAATGGAACAGCACTGATATAATATTTTAGTATCAATGATATCTGTGTTTTCAGATCTCCTGCTTCCAATCTGGACAGGCAGAATTAGCTGGTCTTTTCTATCATCCCACAGCACTGTTCAGTTAACACTTGTCACAGACTGTTGTGATCAGTTCGTTTATAGCTTGGCACCCTATGTGATTCATAGAAACATGATGTATTAAACACTTTAGACGTTAGAGGCAGACTGTTTAAGTTCTAGGGTTAAACAACATAAGTCTGTGTTTCTTTTCCTTCTTTGTTAAACCATGACCTTGAATAAATTATTTATCCCCTGAAAATCACTACACCTACAGATGAATATAAGACAATAAAATCCCTGATCTCAAACTGAGGACAATCTCAAACCCAATGGGGAATAACCAGTGGATATCTGTCAAAAAAATGAGATATATACAGTATATTTTTGAAACATGTTCTCTTTCATATACATGTATGTCAGGGAAGGAGCAGGCTCTAATACATTTTTCTTTCTTCTCTCTCTCTCTCTCTCTCTCTCTCTCTCTCTTTCTCTCTCTCTCACACACACACACACTCACACATACACACTTCCTTTTTTTTTTCAGAATTTCTCTAACAGCCCTGACTGTCCTCGAACTTTGTAGTCCATATTGGTCTTGAACACAGAGATTTGCCTGCTTCTGCCTCTCAAGTGCTGTGATTAAAGGTTTGCGCCATCACTGACCCAAAACATCAAAATCTGGAGCTGTTGCAAGATCAGAAGGGTTTTTTTTCAAGGCCATGAGCTCTCCACAACAGGGAATGTTCAAGCAGTAGGTACTGGATAAGCAATCTGAAGTGAATGGGTGAGGTGCATAACTTCCCTTACAAATTTGAGATTCTAAGTATAAGAAGTTTTCTTTGAGCTTTCCTTGCCTATCACTTAGATATTATTGTTTGGCTTTACATGGAGGATCAAACACAATTCCTAGATGTTGCAAAGATGTGAAAGGTCCTTGTTCATTGAAACAACATCCATTAGGATGAGGAAACTTAGCCGTCTATAAAAGGAACAGTATTGTTTCGTGAGAGTTTCATTTTTACTATTGCATGCAGAACAAGTTCTCTCCAGACACATTAACAATTGTGTTCCTACTTTAGAGAGCAAATATTTTTTTCCCTGCTAGCAACACCTACACAGCTGCTGTCCCTGTGATCTAAGAAGACATTGTTCAGTGGTGAAAAGTTCATTGCTATGGAAAAAGTGTGATCACTCAGCTCGATTGTCCTTTATCTCTCAGCAGGAAAACTTGGTGGACCAAGCATAAATAAAAAAGAATGCTTTTCAATAAAGACGTAAGTATTTCAAACTCTGGGATACAAAGTAGAACTACCTTTTAAAACTATTTTTATTGGTCTTGTGTGTGAGTGTGTGTGTGTGTGTATGTGTGAGTGTGTGTGTGTGTATGTGTGTGTGTGTGTGTGTTTGTACACATGTCACAACATGTATGTGGAGGCCAAAGAATAATTTGCTAGAGCTGGTTTCAGGGGTTTAATCCAGGTACTCATTTTTGGCAAGGAGCATATTTTCCTACTGAATCTTCTGAGCAGCCGGACTTTTCTTTTTCTAACAAAAACCAGAACACTCTCCTCAGCAGCTGGTTATAGACAAGCAGTAAGCTAGGTATTTAGGGGACACGTAAGATAGAGAAACTGAGATGTAGAGACAGACTTACTAGTTTAATATTATATAACTGGAGGTTTGGATGGAATTGGCCCCTATAAGCTTTCACACACAGAGAAACCCTGTCTCGAAAACCCAAAATAACAACAATCAGTCAACAACAACAAAATGGTCTACAAATGTCTTAGGCTATCTTGTAGAGCACTGATAAACAATATCCAGAAGATTGACATTAGGTATTAATATTTATTGCATGGTGTTTGAGCAGTTTTCACTGTACAGATTATAAAAAGCCTGTCTTAATAGTCTGAAAATAGGAAACGCAACACTGGGATTTCAATAAATTAGTGGCTGAACCACAACACATCCCATACTCAGATAATGTGCATCTGTTCTTATAATTGTTGGAGTCCTAGGAGTTATACACAACCAGGGCTGTTCTGAGTTTCCTGCTACAAATGCAGCCAAATTTGCGTTTATCTCAGACATTCCTGTTTTTCCCTTTTCTAGGTCAGAGCGAGCCCTCAGATGATCCACGCCAATTCTGTTACTATCTGATGAATTCAGAAGACGTTCATTTCCCCACGTTTTAGGCATTAACTCTCAAACCCGTGATCCTGACAAAATCAATTAGAATTAAAAAAATGCATCGCCCAACCTGGAGACAGAAGGGGAGGAAAATGCATCTGGAGCTCTTTGAGTTTTGATCCCCACGTTTGGAAGAATATTCCAGAAAAGTACTTTGATACGATCAACACCATCTGCAACACTGATGAGTCTCACGCTTTGCCTTGAGGAATAAGAGAAAAAGACACAAGGAGACAAGCGTATATATGTACAGAGAGCTTAGGACCAGGAAAATTCAGAAGGAAAGGTCTGCAAGATGAAAACGTCGTGTCTGTTTTGTGTATGTAGGGGCTGCAGGTATACAGGTTTGTATATGCCTGTATATAGACCTTAGAGGTTGATGGCAGCTGGTTTCCTTGTTCTCCATTTAGTGAGACTTGATTGCTGACTGAACCTGGTCCTTGCTGGTTAGGCCCTATGGTCTGGCAATGAGAAAACCCCAAAGATCCTCCTGTATCCTCCCCTCCCCAACACCCAGATTGCAAGTGTGCACTACAACATCTGGCTTTTTATGTAGATGTTAGAGATCGAATTCAGGTCTTCGTATTGAACAACACCCACTTTACCTAATGAGCTGTTCCCCTGGCCATCCATTTTCTGTGTGTCTCAACCATATACTGAGTAAACAAAGAATTGAGTCTACATATGACTATACCTTGAAGACACAGTCTCACCCTACCTCCGACATGAAAGTACCTGGATGTGAAGTCTTTGATGTGACTTTGGCTGGAAGATATTAGGAAACTTACATCACCACAGATCATCTAGAACCTCCAGGGTATTTTGTTTTATTTTCATAAGTTTCCAATAGAAATTGAGACTAAAGAGTTGCCCAGCTTTGGGATAACAATGCCAGCTAGAATACGTGTACCTTCCATATATTCACACTCCATGAACTTCTGTCTGTCTTGATCAACCCCCTACCTGTTCATTTCGAGCAAATTAATACATATTTTTTTTATTTTTATTTTTTTATATTTAAATTTATTTATTTATTAAAGATTTCTGTCTCTTCCCCGCCACCGCCTCCCATTTCCCTCCCCCTCCCCCAATCAAGTCCCCCTCCCTCGTCAGCCCAAAGAGCAATCAGGGTTATGCTGCCTGTTAAGTCTCTAGCTCTAAAAGACAATTCACAAGGAGGAGTAGAACAGGATGGGAGGGCCAAGGGGGCCTTCTCACCTGCTGAGTTTGCTGTGAGAGTGAAACTCAACAAAGGGACTCACTGTGCCCGATCAATTTACTTTTCCTAAAATGACACCTTAGCACTGAGCAAAGGATGAACAGAAAAGACATCAGCGCATCCCAAGCACAAGAGAAAGCGTGGTTTGGTGGCACTCTATAGTCTTCTTCTTGCTGGATCTATAATAAGACTGAGAGCAGAGGGACTCAGCTCACTCATTCCCGGCAACCAGCCCCAGAGTCCTGGTGAAGCCTTAAGAGGAGGAAGTGAAACGCTTTTTGCTTTTTGCGTCTTCTGGAATGAGTCTCTTCATGAGTTCCTGCTGGAAGCTGGGGGTGGGGTGGAGCACGGTTGTTGCTTTAGGAGTTACTCAGCAGGTGGTGGTTACTAAATGTGGCACTGGAGAGCAGTAATAAATAAGTAAATACAAACTACAAGAAACTCTTGGCCTTCACTTCTCAGCCCCCGCTCTCCCAGAAGAGTTAAAGAAAAATGAGGAAGAACAGAAATAGCTGTGCCCCCACCCCACTTACCAAATGTCAAAGAAACTTTTAATTGCTTAGTTTAATATCACGACAATATGAAAACGGGCAGGGTGAAAAGAAAAACTAAAATTAAAAGTAATCCGTACAATTATTAAGTCTCTTCTCTAACTCACTCCATCTCCTGGACATATATTTGACCAATACCTACCCATAATGACTAATCCCAAGATTACTGTGTTAGGAATAAAGCCTGAAGTTAAGTGAGGTCATCGGGTGGTACCCTAATCCAATAGGGCTGATAACTTACAAGAAGATGAGAGACCAAGAGCATACATGTACAGGAAAATAGTGGTGATGCAAAGATACAGAGTACAGAGATGGCCATTTGCAAGCAACGGAGATAGGAGCCCTCAGTGAAATATAATCTGATACTTTGATCATGGGCACTGACCAAGGCCCCAAAGCTAAGATGATTTCTGTTCTTTGGCTGCCTCTGCTTACATTTTGTATTAAGAATCTCACAAAGCTAATGCGAGACTATCGGTGAGAATTTCTGATCCAGGAAAGACTCTTACATTCATCATCCCTTGAGTTCGTGGTTCAGAGTTTTTAAGGAACCGCTACAAAGGAGACCCTTTTGGCTCCCTCCCTCAGGGGTGTCATTTTAATTGAAGTCCTTGTGAACCGTGTCTCTTGGAATCACTTAGTGTATAATTTCCCTGGTCAGATCTCACCACCTTGAAAATGGTCTGTGAAACTCCTCCCTAAACTGCCTTCAGTTTCATCCGGGAATGTAATCGTTCTAGAAAAAATAAATTTCAGAAATGCCTTCGAGTTTAAGAGTCATGTGACCTAAAACATGTAAGAATCATTGATGACTTCAAAGCACTCATTTTACAGATGAATCAACTCAACCTTATAAGGGAATATTTCCTCTAAATGTTTTAAAGATACTAACAAAAATAAGGTCCAAATCTCTCTCCCCTTCTCATAAAAGGCATCAAACCGTGTTTTCACAGGAGCTGAACACTTTCCCTGAGATCCCCTTTGGCAAAAGGTATCTTTTATCATTTCAAGGTATATTGATGCATACAAGAGATTCAAGTTTTAGAGTATTCATTTAGGCAGCTAGGCAATTTTTCAACTTTTGCCAATATCTAAACGAAGCCTTAAGGATGACATGACAACATGGAGATGTCTATGTGGGGAGAGGACAGGGAATTCCACTGAAGGATGTGTCCCAAGGCTCCAAGTTCCAGCTCCTAATTGATATGAATATGAATATAACCTTGTCTGTAACCGTTTACGTGAGAAATGGTCAAGAGGCAAGGTATAACTCAAATCTCATATCCCCAATAATTCCTCTCTGACACAGGCAAGGCAAACAAACCAGAGAAAGCTTGTATGCTATACTCACAGGTCCAATTTCAAATGGATAAGCCTCCCCAGCCTTCAGCTTCAAAGAGCTGCCCACTGAGCCAGAAGGAGTCATATGGATGGGCTCTAAAAGCTAATCAAGGACATGGAAGGCCATCGTTTCCCACTTACTCCCTGACCACATACATATCAGTGCTGGTATCGACCAGAAAACATCTACTTGCTCCAGGTGTCTGTGAATGTCAATAGCCATTTGCCTTCTCTTATGTATAGAGCTCTCTGTCTGCTTTGAAGGGCCTGTCTGTGCGGGCAGCAGCTCCTGCCAAGGTAGCCGCCTACCTGTCTGTTTGTTTGCTGTCCATGAATTCCTGAAGTAGAAATGGGCATTTCAGGATTTAACAAGAGCTCCACCCTTTGATAGGTACTTAGAAAGTTGGCCTTTCTTCCTTTTCCGTTTCCTTACTTCCTCCTAGTGTCTCAGAATTCTGAGTGCAGCGAACAGCTCCAAACTCAGCATCCATGCTGTGGGGTTTGACACACATAGGGAAGGATTTAAGAATTTAGTATTTCCCTTGTTCTTTTAAAGGAAGCTGTGGGCACAAGAGGCCTGGGAGAGCAGGGACGTTTGATTATTTCTCAAAACACAGACTGACCTATATACCACCATAAAAATCAACCTAACATGACAGATGAATGAACACCGTAAACCTTCCAACTTCCCCAACCCAATGTTTATTTTTTTTTTCTCATGACCAAGATACACTGAGCTGTATGTAGAATAAGCCCCCAAGCAAGCTGACCTTCTTTCTTCCACCTTCTCAGCATCCAAGAGTCATGGAATAGCATAAGAACCCTTGGGGAAAAGGAGAAGAAAGAATAGAACATACAGCTAATGACAGCTTGCCCTAAAGTGGCAAACTGTCAAAGCCCCAGGCTGGTCCTTCAACCATACTAGAATTACAACTTGCGCAGGGGATTAGGAGTCACCAAAGGACTGGGATTCTGCAGAGGAACCCAGAAAAGGGAAAGCAAAAGGAGAGAAAAAAAAATTAGTTTAGAAGTTAAGTCTCTGCTTCCATGCCCTCATTGCATCTTTGCTTTCCAAGTAGTCTATCGTTCTTCTCATGACACTCCACTTCTTGTTCTTGTTCTACCTCTAGGTTTCGATTTCACCACCATCTTCCTAGACAACAGTTGTGCTACTAATCACAATCAGTGTTAGTCAGTTAACAGCCTCAGGTTGACTTAAGCAGAAGTCAAAATAAACCTTCCTTTCTTTGTGGTCTTTCTGAAACCAGGATGGCCCGAAACAGATGTGCTTCGTGAATGCAAATCCATGGATGCACCTGTCTCTTCCCCACACATGCCTGATTGTGGAGATGGCTGTTCACTCAAGGGCTTTTGAGCGGCATCTGCTTATTTTTCTGGCCGATGTAGGATTTGATACTAAATAGAGGATTGAACCAGGTTCTGATTTTCTTCTTTATTAAGTACCAAAGCACCTGCAGATTTCCCCCATTCCCTATTTCCCCTCATAGTCAACACTCTTATCATCCTCTTCAAGGATGTGTATTGCCGCCTTCCATGCCATCTCAGCAACCCAGCCCATCATCTATCTAGGCATACCCTTTTCCCTGGAGGTTCCCTCAAAAACCCTTTCTTCACTCAGGGTGCAAGAACAGTGCTGGCAGAAAGTCTGAAGGCAGGAAACATGCAGTTGGGTCTTCCAGACCTTTTATCAAGTCTGGAATGGTAATAAATGTGCCCTTGGCATCCTGACAAAAATACCAAATCTCCATCCCTTTAGAAACATTTCTCATATTGCATGGCATATGATCACCACAGCTCTACGCTAGGATATAGAGAACATTCTGGGTTAGTAGGTGCTTGGGTTCTGGAAGTAGAATATACCATTTCTCTAGAAAAAACCTAATTCAAGCTCAGGAGACTTGTCAAGTAACCCCTTTGAGAACGGAGGCCTGCCTGTTCCTCTCTGAGGCTGTGGGTGGTAAGTGGGGCGGTGGTATGACTATGATATCGGGCTTTCTATTTTTGTAATGTGTCAAGGATGCTGAGGAATTCAGCCCCCAAACTGAGAAGTGCAGAATAGCACCAGATCCTAAATCATGCAGAGACAATATACACCTATGTTGTGGGAGGCTGTGGGAGTGGGGTGAGGGATTCGTCAGAAGCACTCCCCGGCACAGACCAGGCTGTTTGCTGGCTTAGCCTAGTTTTGGGGCCTTAAGTGGGAGAGAGTTTGCTTTTATAGTCTTCTTTTTCAAATTAACCTCTTTTGTTCTGGGCAGGTGGCTTAGTGGTTAAAGAGTTTGCTGTATCAGTGTGAGGAACCGAGTTCGGATCCCCAGCTCAATGTGAAAAAGTCAAGTCCAGAGAAGGTTTGTAAACCTAGCTCTTGCGTAGGGGTGTTGTTGGTTGATTGAGAAAGCCAGATTCCTAGGAGTTTGCTAGTAAGCCAACCCAGCCAAAAATAGTGAGTTCCAGGTTCAGTGAGAGACCCTGTCTCAAAAAGTAAATTGGAGAACAGTAGAAAAACACAGTATGGCTACCTATGACAACCACATGCCCATATGTGATGAACACACCACACACAGGCATGTGCATACATAAGAATCACACACACACACACACACACACACACACACACACACACACATACACACACACACCTCTTTATCTCAATGCTCTAGTGTGTGTTATTCTTCCTACATAGTAGATAGCTAAGATTTCTTTGTCTTCAACTTTCATTCTTACCTCATAGCTTGACTATAGCTAGAGCCTTACCAGTAGGCTGTATAGGGAGGAATAGTAATTAGTTCAAAAGACAAAGAAAATATGTAATTACTCTCATGAGAAACATGGCTAATGTCTCTTTAAGTTGTTTTTCTTAACACAATACTAATATTGAACAAGTGTGAGCCTGATATAGGTTGATAATTCTTGAAAATTTTCAGTGCAAACCATGACCAGTATTATTCTCCAACTTACGTTCATAAGCAGTTCTCCTCTGGATTAGCTAACTGAATGGCCTTCTACACACCATGAAGGAGGTGGATAGGAAGGAGTGGGAGCCAGGCGTGAGATTAACTTTCTCATCAAGTTCTCACCTTCCCATGTAATCTGCTGAAGATAGGTCAGTACTTCACCCAGAATATACTAGAATATCAGCCTCAGACTCCGTTTTTATTCATTTTCTGACTCAAAGCTGAAGAAGAAAAGCTAAGTGTATATATATATATATATATATATATATATATGAAGTGAAAGAATTATTTTACTGATGCTAGAATTACAGGAATGTTCCCTGCAGAGAAAGGTCATAGAAAACACCAGGAAAGCTATAAATACTGGAAACATAAAAAGTTCTCTAGTTGAAAAGCAGAAAGTTTTCTGTCTGGGATTGTGCAAAGGAGTATAGAAGAAAAAAAGAACACAGATCTCAGAAGAAAAGCCTCCTCTTCTGGAGCTGTAAACTGAAGATAAAGAAGCCTGCTCCTTTAGACACACAGTGCTCCTCATTTAACCTGAATGAAAAGCAAAGCCCACCTTCTCCCCTGCACTGCCAAGGGACAAGGTAATGACAAGTCACCACATAGTGACCACGCGGGTTGTGGTTCTCCTCTCTCTGGTCACCTCTTGAGTCTTTCTGTAAGTGTCTCTGCCTGGGATTCTGCAGAGGAACCCAGAAAAGGGAAAGCAAAAAAGGATATAAAACCAATAGCCACAGAGCCTCTCATAGTGAGTTTATAAAAAGGACACATGATCTCACTATGTTTGACATATCCTGACCCATCTCTGTGGTGTTCTCTTCCTCAAAAGAGAGAGGTCTGAGGGTAGGTGATGAGGATCACATTTCCTTTTCCAGAAGTACTGCCTCCAACATCACTTCTCCACACCTTTCAGAGATTTATTTATCAAGAAATACCTGAGATTTGAATTATAGAAAGATATTAAAGCTGAAGTTATGGAAACTGAAGGAGATCAAACTATTTTTAAAAACACAAGAATGAAAAACTCTGAAGTATTATGACAATTCTGCAGAAGTTTTCAACACAAATAATGAAGAAAAAAATTCTAAAAACTGATAGGCCATTTACTATATTAAAAACCAAGAGATCAATGCTTCACATTTTGAAAACTATAAGCAATCATGACCTATCATTTCCTCACAGGCATTGCAATCTCAGACAGATCAATTTATGGCATTCTGCAAGAGGTCCTTCCCCACAGAGACTCAAACACAGGAGAATTGTCAAATTGTCATAATTCTCTTCCCTGAGCCTGTTTTGAGAAGACAGTAGAGAGAAGTTTAAGGCTAAACCTGAAAAATCTCATCCTACAAGTTCTTGACCTGGATGTCAACTGTTCAAGGATAATACGATATTTTTATTAGGATTGGAGGTTACTGATGCTCCTCTTACTTCGCGCATTGAAAAAAAATCAAATGTTACTTGTACTGAATTTGATATGATGGACTTCATGGATTATTAGGTAATTTTTCCACCTATCCAATGTGTCATTTTGCTGAATGCACAGAATCATCGCCACACTCTGCCACTGGTTAAAAAATTCTATGGGATAGCATCTACTTCCCAGTATCATAATACCATGATCACCTCTCCTTTACCTCCACCATCACCACCATCATTGTCATTGTTACCCCACCACTACCATTATCATCCTTACTACCACCATAACCATCACCATCATTATTACCACCATCATTACCACCACCACCACCATCACCACCACCAACAATAACTAC
>NC_022009.1:26687869-26707176 GCF_000317375.1 Microtus ochrogaster | reverse complement strand
ACCACCACCATCACCACCACCACTACCACCCAACACCACCACCACTACCACTCATCACCACCATCATCATCACCACCACCACTACCACTCATCACCACCACCATCACCACCACCACTACCACCCATCACCACTACCACTACTGCTACTATCACCAGAGATAAAACAACTACTGTCCAGACAAATTCTAGCATTTGCCTTTTAAAATAGCTGACATCTGGAGGAACTATCTGATACTTGTTACTTACACTGCACTCAGCAGGAACGGAGGTTGGCAGAGGATTTAGCAGAATGTCTTATTTTTAAAATATCTCACACCTCCCCCTCGCCCTCCCTATCTTCAGCGAGAGATTTTAGCAATACATTTTGAGATTCTGCTGCGAGTCAATCACCTTCTTCCCAGACATACAAAGCTTCAAAAAAGGACCTGGAACTTTGATCTAATGCCAAGGTGGGCTACCCAAATTAAATACAAATACTACAGCTGCCAAGATCTCTTCATTTGAGGGATAAACCAATAAGGGAAGCTCAAACATAAAATGACACTAAAATTCAAACTAAAATCTCTGTGTGTGTGGAGCGGGGGGAGGGTGTGCTTTAAAGCATTGCCTAAGAAGACTCTTTTATACCTCTTCCTCCAAAGGTAGGTCATTAGCAGGTGAAAGGAATTGAGTTGACTTTGACAAAATTAATGGGACTTTTAACATCAGGTACCTGCCTAGCTTCTGCCGGAATAGGCTGTCCCAGTGATCCCCTTCCCTATTTAGCCCAGCTGCTGTGAAGTGAGATGAACAGATCTGATCAGGTTAATGCTGGGCACAAAACCAGTCCCTAAACACAGAAGGCTGCTTCTAAAACCTGATAGTCACTCTTTTGGCCTGAGAGCAAACTAAGCGAGGCATGTGGAGGTGCTAGGGGGAGCTCTGCCATAGGGAACAGTCCTGGTTCAGCAGAGAGCTAGCAGAATTGGGGAGTGATGGTTAACACGAAGATAAATGGCATTTTGGAAAGTAGCAATTCTTAACATTGACTAACAACAATAGCAATTATAATTAGGCATTAAAGATCATTAAAATGACCCCAACAGTGCAAATAGAACTTTACCTTCCCTTAAAACAATTTATGGTATTTTATATTATCAAACTAGAAATGCCCATATGCTCCTTTATGTGAACAAATTCTCTTTTCTTGTGAGAAGGGTGTGTATTTGTATATTTGTGTTTGTGTGTGTGAGAGAGACAGACAGACAGAAACAGAAACAGAAATGGAGGAGGAGGAAGGCTGAGACACAAACACAAAAATACAGAGGCATAGAAGGGGTCCCAGAGATAGAGACACACGATAGAACTACAGAAAGAAATGGACACAATGAAAATGGGCACAGCAGTCAGCCTCCAACAGTCTTAAAAGAGGAAATTTTCTTTCCCTTCTCCAGTTTCCTTTTTCACAGGTTCTGAATTTCCTGACACAATATACAACCCTCGATTCCCACAGTTTGAAAGTGGAACCATCTGATAGAATCACTCTGCCTCACAAGCAAGGGAAACCAAAGAAGACAGCACCACTAATTGGTTTCATAGCAAGAGGCTTAAAATCCATCTTGTGGAGAAGAAAACGTGTTGGTTATTACCACAGTTGCCATCCTTTTAGTCTTCAGCCACAGGTCTCACGTTGCAGCTATTTCAGAACAACATCCTTGCTCTAGCTTATGGGGTTGAAGAGTGTATTCGAGTACTCAGGGGATAAACACTGGATGTTAAGTATAATAATTAATGTGATATCTCAGTTTTTTTTTATCAGGTTCCAGTTTTTTATCTACTTACTGTGAGTTGACAATTTAGAGTAGCTAAAATTATGCCCAATTTATAAGCTGTGAATTCCAAAGACTAGCTATCACAAGGTTTATGGAGATTAACTAGCGGGATTTGAACCCAATTCCTTTGGCTCTGGAAGTCATAGTCTTACCCTAGATCTAATATTAGCTTTTAATCACTATTTGAAAATATCAGGCATGTTAAACAATCAGCAAATGTAAGCTATCACCAACTAGGAGGACTTGGCTTGTTTAGGAGAAGGATCAGGCTACCTCCTAAATGCTGTGGTAAATTCCTTTCTAGTAATACAGGGATTGGCAGCAGTATGGAACCAGATGGCCTATGGTTTTGTGATTGCTTCTGTGCCAAGAGTTTTGTAAGACTGAAAGAAGTTGGGTTGAATTTTAAAAACAGAGTAAAGGAATCAAAGAAAGTATCCAGAAAGAAGAAATAATTGAATTTTGTCTTAGTTTCTTTCCCCGTTGCTTTGATAAAACACTCTGATGAAAGTAAGTCAAAGGATGAAGGGTTTATTCCAGCTCACAGTTTAAGGATGGAGTTTATCATTGCAGAGGTCAAGGAAGCAGGAACTTGAAGCAGTGTGTCATGATGCTCCAAAATTAGGAACAGAGAGCAATGGATACCCATTGCTACGTACTCTCCTTTTCCTATTGCTATAGTCCAGGATCCCCGCCAGAGAATGATGCCATCTTCAGTGGGAAGGTCTGTCCATCTCAATTAACACAACCAAGACAAAATTCCATAGGCAAGTTCCTGAGCCCATCTCCGGGGTGGTTATAGATTCTCACAAGCTGACAATTAATATTAAACAATATTATTTGCATCATGGAATGGTTGGTTGCGAAAAAGAAAAAAGCTGTTCCTTTTCAGTGAGATGGGTGTTAAATCACCCATCCTCCTGAGACATCATGGGAGTGACCTTATCCAGTGAAAAATGTATGAACAAAGTGAAAAAAAGCAATGATAACAAAAGGGAGAAAGAGGGGTAATAAGAGAGAAGAGAAAGAAAAGAAGAGGAGAGAAGAGAAAGAGAAGAAGGGAGAAAGAAAGGGGAGAGAAGAAGATCCTACTCTTTGGGAGTAGTACCCATTTTTCCACCGGGGTAGCTATACCTCTGAACCAAAAATACAAGCCAACATTTTCTCCTTGCAGGTCTTCTCCATCCACATCATCTGGTGGCAGTCAAGGAGGTCTGAAGCCAACATGATAATGAACTTGGCTTGGGAGAAGAGCCCAACAGCTTGCTTCTTGACCTGAGAATACTGTACTCTGTTATTTAACACAAAATACATGAGTACTGTCTTTACATAATTTCTGCATTTCCCTATCCCCCATCCAAATCTTCCAACCCTGCCCCCACTCCCTCTCGGATTCACAGCCCACTAAGTTCATTCTGTGTTGCTTGTATACGTTTAAGACTGACAACCTGGGACTGGATAACCTATCAGGGGGCCTGTCTATGGACAAAACTGATTCTCCCTCTCTTAACAGTCATAGATTTCCTACAGCTCTTCATCTTGTAATAGGGTCTTGTCTTGAAACATTTGCACCGTCCATATTAGAATATTGGTTGGTGTTATCATTATTCAGGTCTTCTTTAGGCAACCATCTTGTTGAGATTTCATGGGTGCAGCTTCCCAGTCATGTCTAAAAGTCATTAACTCACTGGTTTAGCACACTTTAAATGAAAGAAATCTTGGCAAGAAGAAAAGAAAGTAACATGCTAAGGTTGTACAGTTCTTTGTATGCAAAGGGGTGGTGGTAGGGCACACCTTTAATCCCAGCACTCAGGAGGCGGAGACAGGAGGATATCTGTGAGTTCAAGGCCAGTCTGGTCTACAAGAGCTAGTTCCAGGACAGGCACCAAAGCTACAGAGAAACCTTGTCTTGAACAAAAATAAAAACAAACAACAACAACAAAAGAAAACCAAAATAAACTGTTTTTGATGTCTACAGTTGTTTCTGGAAGCCACCAAAGAGCTTCATTAAGTAACAGTCTTCACAAATGAGCTGATTTTCCCCATTACTTGATACTGATTGCTCTTTTTCTTTCCTTCACAGATAACAGATGGCTAGAAACGCAGCTCTGCCGCACAATACTTAGGATCAACTGGGATTAACACAATATTCTCACTGCATGACTGCCCACTGTGGGTTTTATTGACTATGTACTAAAACACCAGGAGACATTTTACTAATCTCTGAAAACAATGGACATTGGAAAAGAGTCTCTGGATGGCATCCAGGATGTAAGAGGGACACATGTAGTGTTTAGACCTTCCTTCTCTCATGGCTTATAGGAAGATGATGGTCAATGGAGAAATATTTAGACTGCAGAGGGAGGAATAGGGAGGGATAGGTAAATTCATTCCAGCATTATCTGTAGATAGTTTACTACTGACCAAATAAAGCTAGATCATGAGCTGAAACCAATGGAGTCACTTAAAGAAACCCCATAATTTAATTCTAATTTTTGAGCATTCTTACAGAAGATCAACAAAATTTCTCCTCTTAGCTTGGAGACCTTCTTCTCAAGTTATTTTCTATAAGAAGTTCTTGAGAGGAAAAATACTGCTCACAGCTATCAAATTTCCAGCCACATTTTCTAAAGCTACCAAAGTCATCATTCCTGAAATCTCTTACTCCCTTCTCTGTGGAGCAGCCACATCTAGACCACTGCCGTCTAGGCAATGCGAGTCCCTCTGCGGACATTAGAGAAGCACCTTCCTTTGTCACACACAAGTCTTTTCAGGGGTCTTTCCCATAGAAAAGCAGCAAGGTTCTAAATGACAGGTTCTTTTCCTCAGCAAACAACCTCTTTCCCGAATATACAAACAATGTAGAGAAAGATCTAGAGGTACTGAGAACCAGATCAAACTTGTTTTCGAACCACCTCCCTTTTCCTGCTTTTCCAACATCAAATCCTGCTATTTCCGCTAACCAATGGTCCGGTTATATTTTCACCTATGGTGAATTTCAAGGGACCTTTTTACCTTCCTTATCTAACCTCCCGGGAGCCTTGAGGTCCTCACGTCTATCTCAGAGTGTCCAAATGACAAGGGACCCATGTCAACCAATGGATGTTGCTGGTCCACTCTTTGCATGTGTCCTGACCATTTCTTTCAAAGTTAACAAGGTTTACAAATGGCAGAAAGATGATCTTCTTAGAGGACTGAGAAAAATTGTGCCCCAGTTCCATATGAAAGGACATATGTACATGTACTAGGTTCACTACAGATATCAGCAACCCCAACTCCTCTATGGCATTTGCCATTTCATTGGAGGTCATTCATTTCTCTCAGGAAATGCTACCTTTCCAAAATTGCTGTCTGGAATCCTCCGAACCCACTCTTAGGTCTAAAATCATTCCTAATGTGTTGTCACTGACTGCCCCCTTCCTTAGCTTCCTCTCCAATACAGACACATACCCTGTTTTCAGTCGCCTGCCCCCTCTCAAGAGCCAATCTACAAACTGATATTGAAGACACCATACATGTAAAAGGCGACCATACATACGGTTCTACTGCTGCTTTCCTAGACGGCATGGCAGCAGGAAAGGAGCTGTTGACCACAAGGTCTGATAGACATCAGAGGGAACAAGTCTGTATAAATTTCTGTATAAAATTCTGTATAAATTTCCCTGGTAATTAAAAAATAAAATAACAAGAAGAGTTAGGGCTAGAAAAAATAAAAAATAAATAGAATTTAGTGTTAAGTCTGATGAGTCTGAAAGCTTTTCTCCTGGGGAAGTTCTTTTATTAAGATCTGAAGAGATAAGTTACTTCTGATTATTACATGTAACTGGTATGCCAATCACCTTGATACTCAGATGTATCTCAGTTGAAAAGGTGGGGGGGTCAGGGACATGATTTACATTTTTCTAAGGTACAAGTACTTTTGGTATGTATAATAGGATATATAAATAATCCTTGTTTTGATAGAAGGGATCCACTAACTAGTGTCCTGAGTTCTACATATTGATAGACAGGGGGAATATGAAGATATTGGTGGACTTAGCCTAATGATTTCTCACCAAAATTTTCTTTCGTTCCTCTTGCATCATTCATCATATAAAATTTATTCTGTTTATAACATTGGTGATATTCTTCAGTAGTCTCTGCCTTATTAACCCCATAAGGACCAATTATATGGAATGAGCTACTCCTAACTATAGAAAGCCAACATCGCCACGTCTAATCTCCTCCAGTACCTCTAATCACATGCTGAACTTTAGAAATGAAGACAATGAAAACTCAACAATTTTTACATTATTATGTCTCTCCCTTTGTTTTTACCTTTAAACAGGTTTGCACTACCCAACCCTGTGCTAATGACATTACATCATTCTCTCAGGCTCATAACACTAGAACCATTTCCTACCAGGCTGCTCTCCCTCTACTTAGTAAAACTGTAGCATTGCCTATATTTATGACATGATTTGGCTCGGAGTCTCTATGTGTTCATTCTCCCAGCCTTTCTTTGCCATAGTGAATACAACAGGAGACAACGACACAGATACAGTTCTTAGCTGCTCACCCTTATTTTTTAATGAACAATACCTGTTACTTTTTTCCCAGAGAATTTTGACTAGTGCCCAGCTCCCATTTTTCCAGTCCTCTGCACAAAATCCTCCAGGGGCCACTCATTACAAACATGCAGGAAGTCTGAACTCTGCTCTATGGTTTTCTAATCCCTCTTCAGCCTGGCCTCACCCCATCACATCAATTATAGACTTCACTCTTGCGCTCTTATGCTCACTGCCAGACTTCGAAGACATCCTCATTTCCAGAAATGGTCCATATATGTAATCTTCTCATCTCTTATGTTTGTATTATCAGAACATGTATCACAGGCCAAGTGTCAGCAGTAAAATGACTCTTTTCCTTAATACATTGTCTGCCATATGTACAATCTGGTTGAGGAATCTCTTCAGGAATGGCCAGGTGTTGCCAACTCCATACTTTCCATTAGCAGGAGTCCTAATCGATATTTCACTTTTCTGAATCTTTCCACAAAACAACCTCAGTAATAGAATACCATAGGAGTCTGCTAGGTCATAATGCTTTTGGACTAGATGTGAGGCCCTTGGAGGCTCAGTATATTTGGACGACTTATCTAGAAGCCAGAACATGGTACTAGACCATTTGGCCACCACTAGATCATGAAGACCATGGGAAGTTCACAGGGGGATGGTCCCTAAGTGTTTGAGGCTATCACACACAGCAAATGACAGGATGAGTGGGAAGTAGTGAAATGTGAATTAGTATTTTTTGTAAAAGACTGCTCTCTCTCTCTCATACACACACACACACACACACACACACACACACACATACACACATGCACCTGTACACAAACACACATATATAAACTTCAGGTATTATATAATTTTTCCAGATTTTTGAAAGCTTAGAGATATGAGAATGAAAGAACAACACATATACAAATTTACAAATGAGAAAAGCTTATTTGTCTAAATAAGACATTATAAATATGTTATCTATAGTGTGATCATTCTGTGTGTGTATGTATGGTGTGAAAATGGGACAGAAAGCAGGTTTAAGGGAAATAAAAGAATGTTACTGCCCACATTTTGTCTGTTTCCACATTAAATTAGAAACTGGGGAAATTAGACAGGAAAAATATTTGTTTTGAAAATAGAAAAAAAAAAGCTAAGTGATAATTCCCTGCTGGGGAAACGTGTTGGCCTCTCTTCACAGGAAAGACTGGCTGCAGAACATTCCACAGATGGAAGAGTCCCCTAAACACTCGGAGAGTGGTGTGGTCAAGTGTGGACACTCACAGATTGTTCTATTCCTGCCTGCTATGATGAGAGTTGAGACTTCATTAATTCTGCTGCACCCCTTCTTTAAGTACCTCTCAAAGCAGAAGGGAATGAATAATGAAGAATTTTTCTTTGCGTCAGGCATCTTCCATGTAGTAAACATATTTTGGTAAAAGGGCTTGAGAAAAGGTGATGAGTGAAAAGGGTGAGGGCCAAGAAAAGAGATGTGATTCCCATTACTATTATTTTGTGTGCATAGGTATGTGTGGTATATGCATATGTGTGTGTGTTTTGTCTGTGTGTGTGTGTGTGTGTGTGTGTGTGTGTGTGTATGCTTGACTATGTGCACAGAGGCCAGAGGTTGTCATTGGATGACATTCCCTTTACTAAAATAGGGTCTCCCAACTGAATCTGGAATTCAGTATTTCTGCCAGACTAGTAAGCCAGAAAGTTCCAGAGTCCAACTGTCTCTACCTCCTTCCAGCACTCGGGCTACAGACACACACCACTGTAGCCTCTCTGTGAGTCCTGAGGTACAAACTCATATCCTCGTGGTTGAACAGCAAATACTCTACCCGTCGATACACACCCCCATCCTGACCAGAAAGGGAGTATTTTAATAAGGCAACAGTATATATTATGCTGCGAGTTTATGATTTTCTCCTCCATTCCTTTAATAGCATGACTTACAGTCTACAGTGCATCCACAATTCAAGCCAGAAGTTCAAACTCATGGAGCAAACTGGGTTCAAGAATTCTGGTATTCAAGAATGTTGTGTTTGGTTCTTTTTCTTTCTTCTTCATCTTTTATACTGTTTTTATTGAGCTATATGTTTTTCTCCATTCCCCTCTCTTCCTCCCCCATCCCCTTCCACCCTCTTGCATGATTCCCCATGCTCCCAACTTGCTTGGGAGATCTTGACTTTTTCTACATTCAATGTAAATTAGATCAATTTATGTCTCTCTTAAGGTCCTCTTTGCTGTCTAGGTTCTCTGGAATTATGATTTTTAGGCTGTTTTTTTTTTTTGCTTTATGTCTAAAAGCCACTTATGAGTGAGTATATATTTAATTTGTCTTTCTGGTTCTGGGTTGCTTCACTCAATATGATGTTTTCTAGATCCATCCATTTGCCTGCAAATTTCAAGATGTCATTTATTTTTCCTGTGCTGAGTTCTTATTAAAAGAATTGGTCAGAGCCTTCTGTATAGGGTAGGAAATGCAGAGACTGCAGTAACCCACGAAATGTCAAAAAAAAAAAAAACCCACTACTAATCTACTCTAGCAACTTTTTGATACACAGAAATGTGGAGCTGAAGTTGCAATAGCTACAGATATGGCAAGAACAGCTTCATTTTTAGGTGAATTACACTATTTTTTTTAAATGTCTCATCTTTTTTTCCTCCTGACCATGTTACAGAGGGCATTACACTCCCCCACAAGCCCAATGCAAACTGCTTTATAAAAATTTCTATCATCAGACTTCAAAAGAGCACTATGTACCTTACTATCTAAGGTCTATTTTTCCAATACCTTACCTGGAAAAGAAAGTATGATGGAAGCAAAGCCAGAAGCACACGTGTCAAGCAAAGATGTGTTTAAAGACGACAATAGGAGGGTAAAGTCTTTGCTAGAATGGGATGAAGATGGATTGACTTGTGTGTCAATTGGGGGAGAAATAGTCCAAGCTTTTGATGCCTCTTTAGCTTTAGTCAACTTTAGCTAAAGTAGAGCCACCTGGAGGGAGGGTGTCTAAGATGACGAATAGCCTCTACCAGACTGGCCTCTGGGTATATTTCTAAGGCCTTTCCTTGAGTGCAACTGACAGAGGAACACTTAGCCCACTGTGGCAAGTGTCACCCCTAGGCAGAAAGCCCCGGATTATACAGAGAAGCCAGCAGAAAATAGGCCAGTGTGCAGTATTCCTTCGAAGTCTTCACCTTAGTTCCTGCCTTGGAACCACAATGCTGGACTACAATCTGTAAACTGAAATAAATCCTTTCGTCCTAAAGTTGCTCTGGGCCCAATAGCAACAAGAAACCAAAGTAGGACACCCAAACAGTGCACCAAAGTCTGTGCTCACCGGATGTCACCATTATTTGTACCATGTCCCACTAGAGACATTTCCGTTGACCTCTTGAAATTACTCCAGGAACGAGTAAGGAAAACATGCAGAAAATCCTGGAACTAGGAATCAGCTGAGCAAGCTGGATACAAAAGCTCAGCTTTGGAGGCCAAAACCATTCCTGGCTAGGCCAAATTGTTTTGGCTAAACAAAGAGTGGAAGTAATTCGATTTCCCATGAAATATTGGCTGTTTTATCCTGGCCACAAGAATATGCAACCCCCTGAAAAGTTTCCCTTTGGATAACAATCTTACCTATGAGGGAGAAGGAATGTGAAGAAAATATACTAATAGTAATTGATTATGGTGCTTGAATTTTTTTTTAAGCTGTGCTCTTCATGTGGTTTTGATGAAATGATTTCTGCAGTCAGCGTGTCTTTCTAATGGCAACATAACTTCCTGCATCTCAGTATCTGGACTGGGATGCAGTCCTTGTGCTAATTTACTGGGTGCCTGACCCTAACCCTCTACAATTCACCCACAAAGCCACCACCCTCCCCCTTCCTTCCATTTCTCCTCCATTTATAGTTTCAAACTAATTAGCATGTGATTTGGGTAATAGCGTTGTGGAAAGACAAAAACTTTGAATTCTAGACTGCATACAAATGGGAAAAAGAAGAAACTTCAATGAACAAGGGCCAATGAGAGCACAGAATTGCTAATAGGATGGGTCTGCTAGGCATGCATGCAACAGAAACAAAACTTAACACCACCAGAAGCAACAAGATTATTGGATTTAACTTATTAGAAATTCCTGTTGGCTACTATGGGTCTCATTAGTCATCTTATGTAGTTATCAAAATTGAGTTAAGCTGTAGATGATACTAGTTGCTATTTTACTGATGAGGAAACGAAGGGTTGCAAAGGATGGGTAATGGGACCTAACTTACAAAGGAACTCCTTTAAGTTTTCTTCTCTCTCCCTTTTTTGCTCTTTTCTTCTTGTTCTTTGTCCTCCTTTTCCTCCTGTTCCTCCTCTTCTGGCCACTGCTACCTCCTTCCTCACTTCCTTCTCCTTTTCATTCTTCCTTCATGATGCCTTTCCCATCCTTAGTATTTCTCCCTGTCCCTGTGGATTCAATGGATGATAGGAAGTATACAAAGCATGTCTTGTATTCTATGGAAGCATCATTTTTAAAAAGTGTCTATTACCTTGAGGGGATGTCAGGAAAGGATTTTTAGAGTAGGCAGTGTTTGAATTAAATTATCAAAGATTGTTCAGGCCAAGTAACTGTGGCATTCCCCATCCCCACCACACACACATGCACACATTTTAGTATTTGTTAAGAATACTTTGTGATGAGCAACATTACCCTTACCATCATACAAAGAAACAAAGCTCCATAGGTTTAAATAGCAAACTGGCTCTGTGCCTGCCAAGGAGCTAGCAAGCTGGACACTTGAGACCGGGACCTAAGTGTCCTAGTTCAAATGGTCTTTTCTGTCTCTGCACTGACAGCCATTAGACTCGATGGTTGAAACCTCTAATTCTTCAGGGGAAACAGAATGAAACACATAATAGAGCCCAGTTTCTTGTTACTCTTTACTTCATGGAATAGACACTTGTCCTGCGAGAGTTAAAAAAATACATACAAATGAGTAAAAATCATTGCCAACTTGCCAATACTTCCAGTATGTGCTTACATCTCAAGACACTGGAATAATTACATGAATGGAAGGATGAAGAGAGACACTTGGTGCAGCGCGCATTTGAGGAAAGGTCTTCCTAATGAGCCGTCTGCCCATACATTCTGTGCCCTGTAAAGGAAGGGTGTGAATGAACGCTGCCAGCGTGGATCTGCTAAGAACTACTTGCTCCCATCAATTACATTGAATTTTCTGACAAACCTCTACTGCTCATAGAAAATTTCCTGACAGGATGCTAATAAATCTACCTAACCTTGTCACCCTTCCCCAATGTGCCAAATTTGCAACATTCAAGATAAATAACATCCATGCATTATGAGGTTGAACTTGGCTTCTCAGAATTTTCATAAGGCTCTGGCAGGTTAATAAGAGAACTTTTTTTTTTTTTGCTTTGTTTCTAAAGAGTATCAAAGAAAAGACTTATCTTCAGAAAAGCATCAACTAGGTAGCCAACGAGCATTGGTGCTGGCCCAATTGGAGATTTCAGTGTTCATGGGAATCAGGGAGGATCGGGACACTGCTCATGTGTTATCTCAACATCCAGCACCATGTTGGGGTAATATGCAGACCACATAGGATAGATAACCTCAGGAACACCAACGCCAAGCCTTGGGATTATCCTGCCAAGATTAAAGCTATTATTTGCAGGTGTGATTTTTATCCAAATCATTAACTTCCTGTTACTTTTTAGTAAATGATCAACCACTAGAGCCAAGCTAATAACTATTATCCAAGAGCAAGTGTGTGATGATAGCGTTCAAGAAAAGCACATCACTCTGCTTGATGTTCCTGCACAATTAAACACAGTTAACTGTGCTAACTTTGTGAAGTGCAAGGTCAGAGACAGGAGTTCAAATCTCTGCTCTGCTACCTGCAAGATTCTAATACAGAGATGATAATGTTATACATGCCATTGGGTTATTGAAGCAGAGAATTGATTGTGATAACACAACCAAAGCCCTTGGCACTCAACCTCAGACAGGGTAAGCACTCAAAAAGGATAACGCTTCTATAGAGTATACTATGAATGAATTCAGTACTTGGGAATCCCCGCCACTCAAGTCCAGTTGAGCTGGTTTTTATTTGCTCTACTCTCATCATGTTCTTCATGTGCTTTTCCACAAATATAATCAGCAAATGATACTAAAGATTTGATTGTGTCTGCTTCCCCAAGAAGTGTACAAAATCTCAAAAAGTTAAAGAATCTGAATTTTAAGTTTATATCCCATTGTATTTATTTTCCAGAACTGCATAGTACCTGCTATATGGGATGCTATCATAAACATTTGCTGAGTTACACTATGATACATTATCTCATTTCCATCCTCTAGAAGAGAAAATGGAATGATGCAATTTCTAGGTTGAAGGTCAGCTGAATAAATGGTTACATATTAATGTCAACTGAGATTTTTCTCTTCTGTTTTCTTGATAAAATTATGGGAAAGGAGTGCTCTTAAGTCCCTGTATGTGAACAGCATAATTCCTAACAGTGGATATATGCTGCCATGATTCATTATAAATCAGCCTCCATCACTGTGTGCAACCAAGACAAGAACAGTCCCGTATAGCACTCTCTCTCATCTCAGGCATAAGCCATAGAAGACATTTGGGTTGAGCAGGTCATTGCAAGATTCGGCTGATACAATAGAATGAGACTCTGGATTTACAGTTTATCTATATTATTCTTCATAAGAAGGCCAGGGCAAAAAGCACAGAACTAAGAAGAGATGCCATAGGCACCCTGGAGCAAAACTTTAGTTACCCCTAATGAAGTAAGGATAAACTGTTCTCTATAGTGGTAACAACCTCACCACAGCTTCAGATATAAGATAACATAAACAAATCCCCTCCAGTGCAATCCAGATGGCACCAACAATGAAACCCTATAGAAGTGCTGACACTATTTCTCTAGACCAGTGGTTTCAACCTTTCTAATGCTGTGACCCTGCAATACAGTTCTTCATGTCCTATTTTCACTGTTACTTTGTAACTGTAACTTTACTACTGTTACAGATAATGTAAATAGCTGGTGTGCAAGATAGTCTTGGTAACCCCAAAAGGGCAGATACCTGCACCAAGAAGCAAGGGCCCATGCTTACCAGCATGGCACCTCTTTCAGTTGGTAGCCTGACACTGAGCTCCATCAAGTGAACAGCTGCAAGTTTGGGCTCAGAAGGATCTGAGCATACATTCCCTGGCTGTGCCACCTTGTACACTCTTGATTGTCAGCTTGATGGGAATTCAACTTTCAGGGAGGTTTACCCAAGCTAGGAAGATCCAACCTGAAAATGAGAGGCATTGCTCCATGGGCTGAGGTCCCAGATAAGATAGAGATGAGTAAGTGCCATCTCTCTATCGCTGTGTTTCCTGATTGAGGGTGCCCCCGATGAGGTGGAGATGAGTAAGTGCTCCACTTGGAGCACTGATGTCTCTCTACCTCTCTGTTTCCTGATTGAGGGTGTCCCAGATGAGGTGGAGATGAGTAAGTGCTCCACTTGGAGCACTGCCGTCTCTCTACTTCTCTGTTTCCTGATTGAGGAAGCAATATGGCCAGCCTGTTCACCAGCACCCTCCTGTTCTCACAGGTACAGCTGTTTTCAATGCCTTGCCTTGGCTGCCACAGAACTTCCAACTATGAGTCAAAACAAGTGCTTCCCACTTCAAGTTACTTCAGTCCGATACTTTGTCACAGCAATGAAAAAGGTAACCAAACACAGACATGCTACAGATGTACATAAATCAATGATAATTGGGGGAGGGGTCCTCATGGTGTTCTATGGAGATTCCTTCATCCTATTTTATTGATAGATTTGTCAGCTCAGCAACTGTCCTTTACGGGCATAGTAACCATTTTTTCCAGCCTTTAACTGCTGTCACCTTCTTCAGAAGCAGCCTAATCATGGCCCTGTTGCCAAACCAACTTGCTAAAACTTCTACTCAGGTTACTGAAAAACGTAACTGTTCAGACTTTTCCAGGGGCCAATGAACACTGTATTTTTTTTTTCTAATACCCTGACAGATCTCTTGCTTCTTTGAGTTGGTTGATATGTGGAAATTCCACTTTCATGTTGCAATTTAATTTCAACAGTTATGTAGTTAATCTCTTCAATTAAATCATCCATGTTAATAAGAGATTAAATTATAAACACAGGTGTGAAGTGTATGTCACTTTCTAGAACAAGACAGATACTCAGGTGATACTATCTTTGTGACTGCTACTGTTTCCATTACTATAGACATTTCTATCACCCCGCCACCCCCACAGATACACATACACCTTGATTCTGTCTCCTATAGGACCATGATACACACATAGTATGTCACTCTTGAAGGCTGATTGGCCTTCTGGTGGTTTTTCTTGATTTTTCCTGAGCATTTTTTTTAAACTTGTCCTAATTAGAGTGCTTCTCCAAACCTGCCCACTTGACACCACGAATTGTAAGGTAAGATATTTGTTCTGACCAAAGATAATTGTTTTTTCTAAAGGTCTGCTATGACATGCTCCTCCTTTCAAGAAAATACAGGTGTGGATCTTCCAAAGAAGGGTACACAGAAAAGGAAGGGCATGCATATATATATATACCCACATTTAAAATTTTCATTTGCATAGACCCCCGTAGGGGGAAACAAGATTTCACTTCTAACTTCTTCACCCTCATAGCATGGGTGTAATGAAAATGCCTGTCAGGGAGTGTAATGTGTTTAGTATTGCACCAGTCTTAAAGACCAGCAAAGATGTCTATGAATTGCACAGAATTCCATCAGCTGTCCATATCACACTGCTCTTGTTTTATCTGGGGTGGACAGATACCAATATGCCAAGCATGAGGGAAGGCTGTTTATAAGATGCATGGAAGGAAGCACAATGACAAGCACATAAAAAGGATAGCCAAAAATGCCCCAGAGATGTCAGGGAAACAAAAGCCACCATCTCCCACTGACACACATGGGATTTGTTATTTTTCTCATGGGGGGAGGGGCTAGCGACTGTCAAGGCTCTTGTGGTCTTGATGAAGGATTTTAAAGAAGATAAAATAACATTGATTTACAAAAGGGCTCTGAGCAGCAGTGAGCACCTGGGGATGTGAATAATGGATGACAGCTCGGGACCCTATGAGAAGCAGACATCAGAGTATTTCAAGATCAAGTCATAACCAACTCTCCGGAGAGGCTAAGTTTTACCACTGAAGAAAGCTTCCTTGGGGCCTGCTGTGTCATTGGGATGAGATGACAGTCAATTGACTTCTACTTTGTAGGATGAATTTACAACTGGAGAAGACAGAAAATCCTTTTCAGCATAAGTGAAGGCCATGCTTATGGAAACAAAATCAGAGATGTGGGCTCAGAGGTCATTTTCTCAATTCATACTGGTCGAGCCCCAGTTTAGAGGTGAGGATCTTTTTTTATTCTATTCATAATAGCATCTAAGTGATTTCTAGTGGCCTTCTGTAGAGTTAAGCCCAGCCTTAGTGGGCATGTTTGCCTCGGGCTAATGTTTTACCTATAAATCTGCTGAGCATGCGCCCAGCCGCCCCTTCTGCTTCCTGTTCTCCGCAGGAACCATGGTACTGTAAGTGTATTTCCCCCATTAAAGCTGTATATATTTTTTACAATCTGTCTGCATTCATTTATGCTGCTACAGCCTTCTCTTCCCCCTTTCTTGTATTCACATTTTCTCACCTCTGTGGACTTGCTCATACTATCCCCAACACTTGGGATGCCTTCTTCTCGTCTAAACTGTAATGGTTCTAATCCCTGAAGGGCCAATTCAAGCAGATTTTCCACCTTGAATCTTTGTCAGATCACTTTGGATTTAGGTGATTAATTTTCTCTTAGATTCCAAAAGTTTTTACCTCTACCTTTTAAACACTTAACAAGGATTGTTTGTATACAAATACTGCAATGTAAGCTCCTGGAGGGCAGGGTCTACTTTTTTTGTTGCTGTTGGTTTTGTTTGTTTGTTTTGTTTTTTGAGACAGTATTTCACTGTGTGCCTCTGTCTCTGAAGGGCTGGGATTAAAGGTGTGCACCACAAGCATCCTGCAACATTCTTACTCAGAGGTCAGAAAGTAAGCAGTGATACTCATTAAGTTCTCGGTGAGTGAATTCTGGGACATAATATACTCGATGATATGTTATACATAGTATACATAGTAGTAGGTCCTAAGTAAACAATTATTGATGGATGACTAACTTCAGGCAGAGCTAAGATGCTGAAGGCAGCAAAACAGGAGTAAACAGGGAGGAACTTTTCAATAGCACAGGAAAATAATTTATGAGCATTCTATCAGGGCACAAAGGAGGAGTGCAATTTCTGAGTTTGCATTGAACGTCCTTCTGAACAGGCCTTTAGTTTATCTTTAACTACCTCTTTATTCAAGGTCTCTGGTATGTGGCAGGTACATGGTAGGGCATGGTTCCCAAAGCTCTTTCCAAAATGAGCTCGCCTCTAATTTGGCCAGTCGTATGTGTGAACACGGATTACACTAACGGTCACTTGGCTTCCAGTGGGGCTTGGGCTGGATGTAGACTATATCCTGCAGAAGCAAACATTTTATAGTGCTTTTAAAACAGGGCCCAAAACAATATCAATTAACATTAATGATACTGAATGGTGCTAAGGAACAGTTCAAGGTTGTGAGTCAGTGCATTCCACTAAGCACAACCCTTCTGCAGGCAGGGCCCTGTGGACCCGTACAGGCTGCAAATCTGTGAATCTGGCCTGGTCTACAACATATATAATGTTTTTTTGTTCTTATCATTCTCCTATTCTTATAGTAGTGATTTCTCTAATTTTTTTGTAATCTGACTTACAATCAAACTTCAATTTCTCAAAATATCTCATAATTCAAACTAAGTCATTTTTATCACTTTGACTACCGCAAAAACAGTCTCAGGAAGCTATGATCATTATTTCCCTTTTACATATAACTGATTTTCAAAAAACAACAGACCTATGCAGGACCACAAAAACATGGTAAGGATTTTAATGATGGAGTAACCCTAGTTTCCTTAATTCCATCCTGATTTGACTAGTATTTGACTGCAGGATAAGATAATCTTATTCTCTCCTTTCTCAATCTCTCTTATTCTCTCTCTCCTCCTTCCTCTCCCTCTCTCTTTCCCCTCATTATCTTTGTCTCTCCAGATTCTTACTATATAGCATAGGCTGGCCTCAAGCTCAGCAGTCTTTTGATCTCAGCTTCCCGGGAAATTGCATTATAGGTTATATAGTATTTATCCCCGTCTCTTATTATTTAGTCCATAACAGATATCCAAAACTGCATGCAAAATGCAAAGGCATTTCTAGGCAGAGAAAAATGCTCCCGTGTCTTCTGATCTCCAAGTAAACAGAAAGTGTCAGAAGCATTCTCCCGGGTGCCTGCCCAGCCCAGCAGCCACACTCCCTGCCTCTCCAAGCGCATCATCTAAAGTGTATCTGCTGTTCTGATTATTATTCCCCTATGTCTTGGCTGTACTCATTTGCAGTCTTCCAGACTGTGCTGAATTTAGATAGCTCCCCGTTTCTAATATCTCAGATTAGCTGTCTATCGTCCCTGTTACCGTCAACCACCAATTTTGCAACTTGTAATCTTAAAAAATATATCACTGCAGTTAGCTAGCTATTAAGCCTTTCCCTTACAACACCCTAAATAGAATCTGGTGAAGCCTCAATCCCTTTGTAAAGCAAGTGTCTGCCTCTTACTTGTCCAATCAGCTCATGGCTACCCTCCTCTTTCTCTTCTGCATTCCTCCGCTGCAATGAAATGTTGAGGCACAAGTTAATGTTAATTAATTCTTCAAGCTTCCTCCCAGATTTAACAAAACATAACAAGTTTAAAAAAAAGATAACAACACCCCTGTGACACCAGATATAATTATTGTGCAGGGAATCTCAGAGTGATGTGTACACATACATGTTTGCCAGCAGTGAATTGCTTACTAGAAATAAATAAAGGAGGAGGAAGCTTGCTGCATGTCATTTTATGATACATAGATCTTACACACTTTAATAAGAAGAAGTACCCCCCCCCAGGCAAAGAGTAGAGAAATTTCTCCTGAGCAGTTAATGGCTTATGTGCAGTTTAATGCTATCATCAACACTGATCACATGAAGAGAGTTTTTATATACTTCAAATTTCCTTTCTATGTTATGGAGGGGTTTGTACATCAAAGAAAAATTATAGTAAGAGTAGCCAGCACTTATATCCATCAATGTATAATGATGTTGTATGTACAATGACATTCAATTTCTTAAATTCAGTGCTCAGACATACATCATGGAGTAATGTCTCCTATGAGTTCTTAGAATGTAAATGGGCGGGCAAGCATGTGAGTGTGATATCTAAATTTGAAACTGATTTGGAAAATTGACATCTCAGGTTTATAAATACATCTCATTTTTTCACAGCATCAGCCAGACTTCTTCTCCACTTCTTTCGTGGCATCGTGAGAAGATATCAACAACGTACAATTATTTTCCTAGTGGGCCATACGTGCAGGAGCTTCCCAGATAACCAGACTCTGATAGCGAGTGGAAACGAGTGGAAACGACACAGACCATTATTTGGAAAAAGCTGGAATCCGGAGTCTTCAAACAAAAATGAGACACAATGTTCTTATGCAGTAAAAAAAAAAAAATGTTACTCTGAATAGAATCCTTTGGCGGAATTCCAAATAGTCCTAGACAGCCCCTGGCTTTGCCCTAACCCAGGTACGTTGCTTCTGGTAAGTTTGAGCACAATCTTTATTTGCAGGCATTTGGAACAAACCTGCACCTCCACGGAAGATCACTTTGCCTTGTGGCTCATTTTTAATAAGACTACAGTAAAACAACTCCAAGAATAAAGGGCCAGGGTGGGTCTTTACTTCTCTCTTGGTCCCTGATGCTATTCCTACAATTCTTTTTCTTTTTTTTTTA
>NC_022009.1:26652707-26687379 GCF_000317375.1 Microtus ochrogaster | reverse complement strand
AGCATAAAATATCTTGGGGTAACTCTGACCAAGGAAGTGAAAGATCTATTTGACAAGAACTTTAAGTCTTTGAAGAAAGAAATTGAAGAGGATACAATTCTTTTTCTTTCAGTGGGCTTTTCCCTCAAACAAAACCAAGGCTGATCATGTTCTAACTTTGAAAGGGGGGGCGGCGATGAAATGGGAAGTAGAGGCAAAAATAAGAAGGAATAATTTAAACCATAACTACTTAGTGAATGAGATCAGATGTGTAAGAGATACAATTAGAAACAAAGGCACTCTCTGTTAAATCTCCGGGGGAATTCTTCACCCAGGTAAGACCAAGGCCCATATCCTTCTCTCTGAGTCATTTGAATTACAGTCAGGATTAGAGTTGTCCCTTCTTTGCTAGATCTTAGGGCAATCATAAGCTCACAGTAGCTGCAGCTGTCTGCAAAAGGGTCTCCACAAGGCAAAGCCCGGACATAGTCAGTTACTGATGGGAAAGGGCTTCCTGGCAGTCCAGGGCTGCTGAGGAAAAGGAAGACCTTGTCTTCACTGATATAGCCACACATAGAATAGTCATTCTCCAGTCGATAGCTCAACAGCCTGGCTCATGTGACTGACCCTGATTACATTCTGGTGTCATAAAGTAAAAATTAAAAGACAGTTTGAAAACTGGATGAGGGCTTAGTGGCAGGAGGAAGAATTGGCAGGTAGGTGTAGGGGCGGGGAAGATAACAGGAAGTTGGGAAAATGAATATGCTAAACTGTGCTGCGTCATATATGGTATTGTCAAGAAGTAAATTAATTTTTTAAAAAAGAGAGAAAAACATTGCTTGGATTTCTCCTTATCATCACTCTCCTGCCACATACTGACAGGCTATTCAAAGCAGGTTATGTCCCCTTCTTATAAAACTTAAGGTGTGTTTTCCTATTGAATAAGGAATGTCTGGGAAGTTGGTGGATAGAAGCTTGATATCTCATTAACACAGAGGAGAAGGATGGCTGGATTGGATGTTGGAGTAGGAGGTGAGACTTTGTAACATTTGAATTTTTAAACATATATTTAATATTTGATTTTTTTTTAAAAAATGATTGCTGCTTTAGAAATCACTTAAATGCTGTTCTAATGTTCTTGAGAAATGCACATGAAAAGAATTCTGCATAAAATAAAACAACTCACTAATGCAAATAAGCACTTTGTTGCCTAGCTGGATTCCCTTTATCTCAGAATTTCTCCCTAGTGTAGAATTTGCTAGGCTACATTCCCACGAGCAAGATTCTAATAAATATTCTATCAATGAATACAATGAATGTTATAAAAATGAATAGTTAAATGCATTTGGAAAGCACTGAATTAAATAAAATTAAAAGGGGATATTTATTACAAGACTTACTCAAACCTTTAATTTACTAATATGCACTGTGAAAGTCTAAGAAAGAAGAAGGCTGCTGAAAACCAGTGTCTTTTCCCCATTCACTCTTGTCCCTAATTTTTAGCACTAATTATTATACCACAGGACAGGTACTGAAAGCATTTTGGGAAATGGGAATCTTATGCCATGTTTCATTAAGTGGAATATATTAATATAATATATAATATTAATGTATTAGTTGCTCTCGGTGGATGTCGTTGTAGACTGAATATACAGACCAGGTGTACATGGCTTGTTACTTCTTATCATTTCTTATATGACTTCTTATCATGTCAGCATCCTTCAGGCACTACAAAGGCCTTATTCACATACAGGTGTAGGTCCTATCTCCTCTGGATCCAAGGCAATATTGTTCAAAATAAACATGTAAACATCTCATAGATATCCACAACATTCCTTCGTATCTGGCCTTTCATTAAATTAAATGTCAACACGTTTAGAATCCAATTGATGCAAAAGAATATTCAGAAAAATACCATAAATATAAATAGATAAAACTATAATATAGACAGCCAAAAGGGTCTTTACTTCTTCCCTATCATCTTTTTAGGATAAACATAGCTTCCTCTAGAATCTACCTGGAGCATCTTGTCAGATACCAGCAGACAATGTAAAATCTCTATACCACTCCAGACTGCAAAAGAACAAAAGTCACAAGGGTTTATTTATTGCCGAGGTAGAACATGACCAAGTTTCCTAGATGACAACTGACAGGGCCTTAAACATAAGCCATGAATCAGACTAGGTTTTCTTATGTTCACTTTAATATGGATGCATGAAGCAGACCACAGGAAAGGGATCTCCACAGTCTAGGGGGCACGACATCCTGACCTGTGTCCAGGTATACTTGGGGAATTTTCAACTCTTGCTCACTGGGCCCAGTGCATTGTTTAACCACCATTTTGCAAGCAGTTGGCTCCCACCCTACATTTTTGTAAAGAAATACATGTGAGTGAGCCAAAATTTAAAAGTTCTGTTTAGCTTTGTTAGGTTATTAAAAGCAGCTGCAGAGAGAAGTAAAGAGGAAGGGGGTGGAGTTGAGAGAGAAGAGGCAGAGACTGGCAGCGAAAAAAGTCGAGAAAATGGGTGAGCCTGCCTGGTCCTCTCAGGCCCAGGTCAGGGACGTTTGTCTGTGGGTAGGCTTGAACCACTAGTAGGTTCAGACTTCTTAATCACTAGTTTCAGCAACGTGTATTAGATTATTATAAGCAGCAGTAGAGAAGGCAGAAGGAGACTTGTTCTGCCCTTAGGCAGGATCATATTTATTCATGAGAGGGGGAATTTTTGTTATCCCTGGGCATGGATGGAGAAAATGCCAACTGAAGAAGATGGGATGCAGCCTCTTATATGGACTGAAATGACTCCATAGTCCGCAAGGGAAGCCGAGAAGTGGGAAGCTGAGAAGTGTAGTCTTTCATCAAGACACTATCAAGCTTATAGTCTTAGAAAAAAAAAATCTCTGTTGAGATATCAAAGTAATAAATGTGTTTAGATCACTGTAAAACCTTGCATTATAAGGACTTGCTGATTAGTAGGATGGAGCTGGGGGCCACAGAGACAGTTCAGTGGATAAAATGTAAAAAGAAAAAAAAAATGCTATGTAAACCCGAAGTCCTGCATTAGACACTGGAAACTTATATATAGGTGGAAGGATAGACGTGACTTCCAAAAGTTGTCTTCTGGTCTCCACATACATGCTTTGATGCACACATGCCAGTATTCACACACACACACACACACACACACACACACACACACACACACACTACCATCACCACCACATATACATACTCACAAGCAATAATGAAAAATAAATTTTAAAGAGAATAAAACAAACAGACCTGTGTTCTCAGGTCGGACCTGTGTAATAGAATTGATGTGACAGGATATTCATGAGGATTAATGAGCTCATCCTAGGAAAGTACTCTCAGACCCACGGAGAAAACATGGAGAGATTACAAACAGTTTACCTTTAAGGAATCATGTCTCATTTGTGTTAACAAAACTCTGTCTTAACTCATATAGTATTTCTTTTGCTGCATCTATTAATGAGGTTCAATAAGACAACTTTACCACAGTAGCAAGTCGGATGCTGTACTTGGCTGTGTCTCTGTGGGATGCTAATGGAGAAAAAAAAAAACCCTCCTGATCATCTTAGGTAGTGAGTTTATTCTCTGAAGCATAAGATCTGATTACTCTTATCTGTACTTCTTGCACATACAGTATATTGGACCTGTCATCTTAAATGACAGAACATTCTGATGTGGTACCCATGACTGAGAATTTCTTCAACTAGAGACTAAGCGGTACTAAAAGTGAGGCCACTGTAAGGGAACTGGAGGAGAAGATGCACTTTAGTGTTGAGATGCTCAATAGGCAAAAAAGTAAGAAGATTTTCTACACATTCAAAACTAAAAAAAAAAAAAAATTTCATTTGGGCAGACATAATTGATATGGATTTTAAAGATTTTAAAAATAAGCTCCTTTTGAACACAAATTTAAGATGGTAGATACCAACTCAATCAATATTTTGTGCCTTAATAATAATCTCAAAATAGTTTTCAAAGATAAAAAGCTGGAGACAGACTGAAAGCATGGAAAATGTAGCAAAGAGTCACAATTCTGACTGTCATACGACATTATCCTTCTCTAGAGCTATAGGACGATCAACACGGGCCCTCCTTAAGAATCCGACACTCTCCTGCCACATGAGATGGTCAAATCCCTAAGAGTTTTATATCATGTTTTTAACTCATAACATATAAAATAGTTTTGTGTTTGTTCTCTTTCTAATTACCTTGCTGGGTGCTCATGACTTCTCTGAGAATAATTAAATACAACTAATTATTTTTAATGCTAAGGGTTTTTTTTTTTAGTATTATTTGGGTTTTTGTTGTTACTGTCGTTTATTAGATGAGAATTCCATGCCTCCATGGAATTATTGTGTCATGATCAAACCCTCCTTTGCCCTTTCCCTTCAGATTTCTCTTATCCCCACCACAGCTTGGCCCTCCCAAACCCATACAGTCTTTTTAAACCCACCGCATACACTGAGTGCTGCCAATATATACATAGGGCCATTGGCTGGAATATGGACAGTCTCTCAGGTCTAGGATCCCTGAAAAAAAATGAAAAATGGACAGTTTTCCTCCCCTGATAGCCAGCCATTATTTTCCTTTTCACTTGAGCTGCCAAAACCCCAACTTTTTCTTATGAAGCCCAAGCTCTCGATCTACCACTATTACTGAACATTTCCTTCCAATGGAATAGTCATTTCAGCTACTCAAAAGAGAGCACTCCTGTTTCCCTGAACCAACGCCTGCTGGCTCATGCGTTAAATGTTGCCCCTCACTTCAAATCAAGTCCTGATTCCACGACAAGCTAGATAGCTGCTGGTCAGTGACAAGACCAAGCAGATACTCTTCCCTTTGCTGAATGACTTGAGAACACATTGACCATTTAACCATTTGGACCATCTGATTTTTATCCTTCAGATTTGGGCTGTGTGCAAGTTTTAAGTCACATTTTAAGGACAGCTTGTCCAGAGAACATTTGTGCTGTCATTCTCCTATCTGTCGGACAGAAAGACAGCTGCTATCTACTGAAACACTTTAATAAGTATAGAGGCCTACTAAGTTGGCCTGAGTTAAGGCACAGAGAAGGGATTTTGTTTTATTCAATCATCACCTGGCCTTCCTGTGCCAACAATGACCATAACACTAATAAACATTCACAATGAAGTACAATGTAACTTAGGATAAATGAATAATATCATAGCCCTTTACAATTAGGCTAGTACTCCTATAAAAAAAATGAATGGTGATTTCATTATTCAGATCCCCAGAGTCATTTTAAAGAGCTCTTTTAAGCTCAGTATAAAATTTTACTTAACTCCTTTGGCCACTAAAATAAGATCAGGTAACAGTGTGATATCTCTGTGGTGTCATAAAGAGAATCAGAGCCTCAAAGCCTTGCTTTTGGATACTCTACTTTGAAGCAAATATGATTTGAAGCAAATACTCAAGGAGGAAAATAGATTTTAGGCATCATTAGCCAGAAATCCTAAGATAGTTAGAATATTTGCATATACAATCAGATGCCCTATGTAAATATAATTCACCCTCTCATGGCTAATGATAGTATATAGATAGTCTCAACAGCTCTCGTCCGCTAAAAAAAAGGGTTAAAACTAAGAGAACTCTCACTGTTCCCACTTAACCAGTGAGTAAAATTAGACTCAGAGACACTGAGCTGACATTGCTAGCAAGCAGCTTGGCCCCCTTGAGATATCGATTGGTGTTTTAGTTCCTAGTTTACTCTTCTCTGTAGCCTTCAACCCCTTGCCAGTACCTTGGAAAGAGTAAGAAGCAGGCAGAGCATCCGAGAGTCTAGCTTCGTGAGAGAGATTAATTAGGCCAACAATTCACTCAGATGTTCCTCCCTCCTGGATCACCAGGGCTAGGAAATATATTAATGAAATGGGCTTCTGGGCTCTACCTGGTCTCATAGGGATTTAAAACACAATGAGAGAAGAGCAGGGGGAGGGGTGAGGATGGGGGAGGTTCAGGGAAAAGCTAGCCATAATCCCAGCACTCCTGAAACTGAGACAAGAGATGCTTGCTGCAAATTCCAATCCAGCCTGGCCTAGAGATCAGATGCCAGGACAGTCCTGGCCACGGAGGAAAGCAGTGTCTTAAAAGAAATCTTAATAACAACAGCTGCAGTAACACAGCCATATAGGCATAGCCAAAACTGACTGCAACCGCCTCCAGGCCTTGCCTTTACATTACACACACAATAGAGGCATGCCCTGCTTACTCCGGGAGAAAAGACCTTAGTCATCAATTCAAGCATCTGCTCTAACCTAGGTTCAACAGCTGAGGAATCGTGCAAAGACCCTTGGATTGAGGACCCCAGTGGTTTAAAGAGATAGGCGGGAGCACCTAGTGGCTTGGCCTCCCTGGAGAAGAGACTCTGGTGAAGCCTGTGAGACGGCGATGCATACAAATACTCCTCACCAGGCTTCTGTCTTCAGAAAAACAGTTGCCCAGGAAATAAGCCCTAAATTCCCTTTGCAAGAAAAATGGATTGATTTTCGGCCTATTGCGTGCATTCCCCAACGCCCTTTTCTTTTCCAAATGCCACTTGTAACACTAAATCTCAAATCCACATACAAAGGGCGGAAGATTGATTCATTCAGTGATCTGGCCTCCTCTTGGCTCACCTCTGGGTGCAATCAGCCTTTCATTCACATAACAGGGCCATTCTCTAATAAGAGGCCCATTTAAAGAGGTTTCCCCAAGGGGTGGGGGAGGGGAGGCTCAGAGAGCTCTCGTTTATGCTGATAGCAAGCAGAAGCTGGCCGACCTGAGGTGGAGTGCCTCCCTCTGCCTGAGTCTGCACCTCTTTAGCTACTCCGAAGGCTACATCCCCAAGGCACAAGCTGGCTGCTGGCAGCGGCGCAAAAGGAGGAAAAGATAGAGCCTCTCTAGGACAAGACAGACAGCTGGCAAATTATATTCAAGTGTGCTGCTGCCCACGGGGGAGAGCAGGCCTGGATTCCTAGGGTAATCCATCTTCCTGACACCTCCCTGCCCAGGAGTTAGTTTTCTCAAGCACACTTTCTGCTCCTGACAAACAGGGCCAAGTTGTCCTCACGCCTCCATCCTGCTGACAAGCAGGAGTCACCCCTAGAGTACCTCAGCACTTCCCCTTCTCTCACTGCGGAGCCACGGATCTACCGCCCGATTTATTGATAATTATCAGAACCCGCAGGAACTGCTGCGATTAGATAGCAGCATCTGCCTGGAGTTGCGTGGCACTTCATAGCGAAGCTTCCCAGGGCCGTTTGTCCCTGCAACCCCACTTTAAATCAGACAAATAGGAAATGCCTGAGCTGAGAGCACCAGTATGGAATGGCGTTCCACCCTGGAGAAGAGGGATCCATTAAGTGTTAAGTTGTCGTCTAATTAGGCAGATTTTTAAAGGCACAGGACTCTTACATTGTGCTTAATGGAGATAAGGGAGCACAGGCTCGTAGAGGACCTTGATGAAAAGGAGGAATGGTGCGATATTTAAGATTTTTATTCCAACAATCATAATGAAGATGTAAGGAAAACGCACCATGATGGAAATTATATTAATCTCAACCCTGGTTTTGGCCAGGCTGTTAAATATTTTCATGATTTTTTTTAAGGCTCTGTCTTATCTTCTCTGCTGATCAGTCCGCTGATCCATAAAGGAGTTAAAGAAGATGATTTCTGTGCTTCGTGATAGAGTCGAAACTCCCCCAGAGACTCCATTTCAAAACAGAGTCACATAACCAGTACTGCTTACTCCAAGCCAAGGTGAAAAAGGGAACTGCGCAAAGGAGCCACCCAGAAAGACATAAGGCATGTTTACACTTCCAGATGCCTAGATTTGATAGAAGGGCTTTCAAAGCCTCACCGGCTTCACACCTAGGTGAGAACCTCCTATCTTGGGAGACTTCAGTCAGGCAGCAGGTCCAGATCAGCCAGCTATGGCTAATGGGCTTTACTAAAGGGCTAAAGGCATGAATCCCCCACCCCATCCCCATAAAGAGACTTGAACCAGATTGCACTCGTTTTCAGTTTAATGTTATTTTCTACCAACTTTCTCTTCTAAGATTGTGACACAATGCGGTCTCTACTGATATGAAGGCAAAAACTACTGGCAATAAAGCAATTTAGCATTGAGCACTTGTCTTAGAGTATCTATCTGCTCCAGAGAATAACTAAGTTTCTGAGCATCCGTGCATCCTTTCCACCCACAAGGATTCAAATGTAGGCAGCTTCATGGGGAAACCAAGACAACCTAGTCCCTAGAAAGGTAAGGTGCGTAGCTCAGTGGTTTATAGGAGACTGTATCTTGAGGAGCTGTGTAGGTTCTGGGAGTCCACAGGTATAGACCTGTGTAGGTCCTGGGAGTCCACAGGTATAGGTGTAGGTCTTGGGAGTCCACAGGTATAGACCTGTGTAGGTCCTGGGAGTCCACAGGTATAGGACTATGTAAGTCCTGGAAGTCCACAGGTATAGACCTTTGTAGATTCTGGGAGTCCACAGGTATAGACCTATGTAGGACCTGGGAGTCCACAGGTATAGAGTTGTGGGTCCTGGGAATCCACAGGTATAGAGAGACCTGTGTAGGTCCTAGGAGTCCATGGTATAGTCACTAGAAAGGGGCTCTTAGCCTAGTAGGCATATTAATTGGGAAAAAATGAATTAGTGTCTAAATAAAATGAATCCCAACCTTTTGGTGTTTCTGGTATGTACAGTTTTGTTTTCCTTAGTGTGAAAATCCTGCTTTTTCAGTCCACTTAAATCATCATTTGAGAAGTGGCCTTCCTCTAATTTGCTATTGGTAGGACGCTGTTGCCACCTACTTACCTGATTGATTTAAAATTGGGCTCAGTCAAACCATTTTCAAGATTGGGTAAAGAGAACTAGAAAGGAGACATTAGAGAGAAACCAAGAATGGTCTCTAAAAATACATATTTCCATATTGCTGGTTATTGTCTAAACACAGTGGCTATAACTCCATCAATAGAAAACCATCATTTAGGTGAAAATGAAACCCCTGACAAATAAAAACCACATATAGAGTTATCGTTTAGTTCCTTTAATGACATATGCTTCACCAGACAACTTCCAAGTAGAATTAGCTGAAAAGTTAAGCCATGATCAAATGAAATTCAGGATACAGAATTTGAATAGCATAATAGGAAACAACAGCATGTAGATAGGAGAATACAGATTTATGCGGGAAGATTCTAGAAGGAGTATTAATATACACAAAAATGTTCTAAAGTGAATGCTCCCAAAAAGAGCCTCTAAGAAGCTGGTGCATTTCCAGCACTGATAACTATGCTGAGTATACACCAGGTGCTCAATAACAATCACTACACAGACAAACTCTTTCCAGGTAAGGTCCTAAATATATTCTTTTTTTTTTATTTTTTTAAGACAGCCACACAAGGAGAAAGTCAGGAAAATATGACCAACATCTACATAGGAAAAGTAGGTAACTGGAAGTACCCACAATTGGTGGTAGAGTCAAGAGGTGTAGAAGAAAACAGCATGGGTAGTAATGTCTTTTAACTTAAAGGCTTGATCAGTAACGTGCCAAGGAGTAGTGGCACAATTTGATAAGTAAGTGCTACTACAAGATGTCATTGTTCTAGAGGTACCTGGATAGAATTAAACAAGGAAAATTCACCTAACATAGCTTGTGATTTGTTGAGATTTATTAAGCTTGAAGGCACAATTAGAAGGGAAAGAAGAGGAAGTTATACTTAATGTGCTTAAAGTTAAGGTCAAAAACCAGTCCTGAGGATAGTACTTCGAGCAACCCTCCACTGTCCTCCAGCGTTACAGTAATTTCCCCCACGAGTCTGATGTTCTCGGCAGCCAATTATCTGCATTATGGAGATTTACTTCTAGAATTTACAAATGACATGGTTATAAGAATAGACTTTGACAAAGCCACACGCCATATCTCTCACGTGACTTGGCATTCTCTTTCTGTTTCTCATTGTTTATTATGTTTCGATGATGTTTTAATTTCCTCTTCCCAGTTTAGCTTCCCAGGCTTCTTACTTTTGTAAGCAAGAAAACTGTAGAATATCATATGTAAAAAATGCAAGTAAACTCATAGCTGTTGTCTGTCATTATAATTTATTACTAAAGTTATGAAAGAACTCACACACGTCTACAAGTGATTCACATTGATTACCTAACACTTGCCTTATATTAGCAAAGGCAATCCACATTTCATTGTCTTCATATGCTTAGCAAGATCAACTGGAAAGAAAATAGCAAATGAAAATACTTTTCCCAAAATTCTATGCTTAGTAGAGAACCAAATAATTTTAATTGTTTTTTGGTGTATAGTTTCAGTTTCTGGATCTTTTGTAATCATTTTAGAAAAAGAAAATGGCTTGCATCCCAGACATGTAGAGTCTTTCCAAGAGTTGAAAAGGTCCCAGTACGGCCTATAGAGATTCTCACTGCCACTGTGTCTTTATGACCCTCTAAGGCATTTGATTGCTTATGACCAATTCTTTTCTTTCACCCAGGGATAAAATTGAAAAGAAATGCAGAATAAAAATGTGGTGACGTCATTTCTCCTCCTTTTACATCCATAAAACACACAGGGGCATCTGCGCATTCTAAAGTTATATGTGGTGTTTTGTTTCAAAAACATAGTCAAGTAAAATAAAATTCATTTAAATAGTTCAAAAATATGCTTTTCTTGGCTCTGAGAAACCATTTTGTTTATAATCCAAAAGATTGTTTTGATTGTCATGTCTGACATAGATAATCTGTAAGGGGTTAAAGTGCTACGTAATGCATATATAAGCCATAAGTCTGATCTTAGAAAGGGACAAGGAGGGACTCACTAATCATTCAGGAGCACCATCAGCTCAGACTCATTTGAGAAAAGGATGTTCGTTTGTTTTGTTTTTCTCATAGGACATCTGATTTAGAAACTTGATATTTCTATAAAAAGAATGTACTTGCCCATAGAGATGAATCACATCTTTTAAATAATCAAAATATCTCCTCAAAAGGAAGACAATGGTAAGTTTCTTTTTTGAAAAAAAGATCATGATCAGTGTATATTTAAAATCAAAACTCAGAAACATGCCTCCATGTGCAACCTAGAATATTGAAGCTTCCACATGGAGAGGAGAATTTAGTGAGATAGACTTGAGCAGGAGTAACCACCAATGTTCCTGGCTTTGAAGTGTAGTGCAATAAATTCATTATCTATTTGGTTTTTGCTTGTCCTTTAAATAATAGTCATAATAATGAAGCTAAAAGTAAAGGAAAACACACCACCACCTCTGGAACACACTAAAAGTCCTGAGGAAAATTTATTGCCCTGAGACCCTTAAAATTATTTATTTTACTCTAAGCAAATTATTTAAAAATTATTAAAGTAATTAAAATTACCTTAAGATACTTACACTTAAAAATTAGAAAGAGTAAGTAAACAATTTTGTAACTCAAGAATTTGGAAAACAAAACCAAACAAACCTCAAAACCAGTAGATGACAAGAAAATAAACTAAAAATTGAGAAAATAGTAGAAATTAGTGGAATAAAAACAAAAAACAATCAACAAATCTAAGAGCTGCTTTTTTTGGACAGTTTAAGATTAACAGACCCTTGGCCCAATTAACCCAATAAAGAAAGAGATGATCTAAATTATCGGAATCAGAAATGAATTAAATACAACGCTCCTGACTTTAACTCTGAGTTCATTTTCTGAGTTTGTTTTATTTCATTTCATTGGAGTCCCTGTGTCAGAGGAAGTCAGGGCAGCCCCATCTCCTACAGCAGACGAAGCCAAAAGAAAGAAAGCAATGTAGTCTCTAAATAGTATTACTCAGGGTTTGGTCCTGACTTTGTCAAACCTCTGCAGTTAAAAGAAAAATGTTAACTGTCAAAGGAATGCAAGCACAAGCCAAAGAATAGCAAGAAGTATTTACAACGACACAGCTGATAATGGATGCTTAGGAAAATATACAAAGAATTCTTAAAATTCAAGAAGATAACAACTCAATTTAAAAATAGGGGCAAAATTCAAAGTAATTCCCTCTCAAATAAGATATGGAGGCATCAAATATGCACATGTTTTAACTAGCCATATTGTATCCACATTATCCATATAATTGGGAAATGGAAGACAAAACAAGAATGAGATCCGTTTTCATGCCTATTCAAGTGGACAAGATCCAGGACACTGTCAACACTAGACATTGAGAATGATCGGAAGAACCATCATGTAGTTCCAGGGACTGCCAAATGGTCCAGCCACTTTGAAAGACGGTTAAGCAGCTTATTATAGAGCCCAGCAATCATGTTCATTGGCATTTATTCAAAGGATGATAGGGTTTGTTTTTTTTTTTTGTAATTTGTAGAACTCAGAAACAACTGAGTTATCCTTTAGAAGGTAGAGACCTCAAACATCTGTAGGACACCATACACGGGACTATCAAAGGAAATGAGGGAGTGAGCTATATCATGACAAGGAAAGAAAATTAAATGCGTATTGCATAAAGAAGCCTATATAAGGAGGCTACATGCACACCTTATTATTCTAACAATCCAGAAAAGAAAAAAATAATCTATGGAGACAGCAAAAAGATGAGTGGCTACCAGAACTGAGGGCATGGAAAGACAGATAGACCGTACAGCAGGCTTTTAAACTTTGAAAGATGTTAGGGGTCATATTGTGATGAAATAGCGCTATGTCATTTTCCAAACCTGAATACAAGATATTGAACCATTTCAATATCATTTAGTGTCATAGTGCTATACAGGTTGTTCATACAAGAGTTCATAAGATGAACACCAATGTAAATGACATACTTTGCATGATAACATGTCATCACAGACTAAGTTGTAACAAAGTCCAGCTGTGCCATAGGAGGGTGCCAGTCCCAGCGGCCAGGCACTGCTGGAACCGGGGGAGGGTACACGTGAACACTCTGCACTCTGTGATTCAGCTCACTGTGGGTCTAAATATGCTTTGAAAAATACTATATTAAAAAAGGAAAGAGAGAGAAAGAAACTCTGTGGTGAGCAAAATATTATCTGCCTGGGAAACCTCTCTTTGGAAAGGCATCCCAGTGCCAGGGCAAAATTTCTCTGGGCTGGTCGATTCCATTAAACTGGAAAGCAGACAATCATTCCAGCTTATGGGAGCGAAACTAAGAAATAAAGACGTCCAAGAGTTGTGTAGTAGAAAATGAAGGGTGGGGCTGTTTGGGTTGGAAATCAACAGAACCTTCCGAGGCAGAAGCATTGCCTTATTGAAAACCGCTCTCCCCTTGTGCAACCTGTACAACAGCTTGTCACAGGTATCCTAATGCGAAAAAGAAAGGAATTTGCATTCATCTTAAGACCAGTGCTGCCCAAGGGTAGCACTGTGAGCTGGTGGGTACCCTGCTGTTTTATTCCCGCTTCATTTTGACAGGAAAACAGTTCAACCTGTATAGCACCATGACACTAAATGATATTGAAATGGTTCAAAATGCAGCTTGATCTTAGAACCACACTATTCCATGGTGAAGGTGTCCCAGGTTGCTAAAAATCTAGTTCTAATTGAGCATCAAATTTAGAAATAAAGATAACAGTCTAGGGGCCAGAGATGTGAGTGAGTTATAACTGACTGCTGTAGTCCAAAGGACCCAGTCTTTCAATTCCTAGCACTTACATGGAGATTCAGAATCAGTGGCAACTTCAGTAGCTGGGGTCCTATGCCCTGTTCTGACCTTCTCCGTTACTGCACGGTCATACATGGCAGCCATACACCTGTTTACAAATTTTTAAAGGACAGAAGAAAACCAATCCATTTGTAATCTGTGGCATTTTGGAAAAGTAAAACCACAGAGGCATCGGATTAATGATGGCAGTGTGTTGTGGAATGGAAGGTCAGACAGAACATTTTCCCTTAGAAGGTCAGGACCACTCTGTGGCCCTCTTCTGTCAGACACCTTTAACTAGCTAGGCCCATGTACTACTACAGTGTGTGCTTAATCATCTCTCTAACTGCTGTACTTGTTGCCAAAGCCAAGACAGACCAACAGCTTGCCTCCAGGCTTGACTGGCAAAGACGATAGCATAACAAATCCAATAGCATTTGTTGAGGGCTCACCATGGAAGTTTTACTTACATTTATGCACCCCTTTATAAATATATTTCATTTATCATTCATAACAATTTATGATTCCCATGAATTTTCCCTGTTGCCCCATCTGAAAACAAGACCCTGCCACATCTCAACTAAGGCAACTGGAATAGCCTCCTCCGTGGGTTTTTCCCTCTTCTCCTAACTTGCCATCCCAAACTGGATGACTTACCCCTTGCATGAAACAGAGTCACCAGAAGACACACAAATGATGGCTCCCAGCTCCTTCTCCTACTACTCACCCTCACTGTCCATACTGCTATTCTTCCCAGGCTCTTGGGGTCTTCTTTTACTTTATTACTTTTTCATTTGTTTTTAATTTTTGGTTTGCAAACAATCTGAGCTAGGTCAAGCTCCACATCCTTTGCACCAGCCGTCTCTCTGGGGCTGGCAATGTTTCTCTGTTGAAAGAACACTTATGTAGCGTGTTTAAATCCCTCACTGGCACCACATAGACAGGGTGTGGTGCTGAATTCTTGTGATCTCAGCTTCAGATGGAGGCAGGAAGATCAGAAGTTCAAAGTCATCCCCCAACTACATACTGAATTCAAGGCCACATGAGGGCTCCTCACAGAAACAACCAAACCTCCCTTCCTCAATCTCTCTGAAAAGCTTTTTTATCATTTTTGTCTCTGCCTCCCCCATAAAATGGAAATTATTTCTCAACTATACTCTTTTGTTTCCCTTTTTTTATTCCAACTTGTACCAGAAGCTGGTATTGTCTCCTTCCATCTAACTTACCCCCTTCATCTCCCGAGAGAACGCTAAGGGAGGCTGTCTCACTCATTACCATGCCTTCCTTGCAAAGCACATTATCTGGAAACAGTCTCCTGCTCAGGAAATGTTTGCTGAATGGAAATAGGAGGATGGTTATCCCCACCGCTGTTTTGGAAAACAGACTTCTGGAGGCACAGGGAGAAGAAAGATTGCTAAAAACTCACTGATTTACTAAGTAGCTACAGAGCCAGGCACCACGAGGTTAGAAATAAAATAAAAATAAAGAAAGTTTATAAAGCAACTAGGGAAGCCACTGTTATCAATATGAAAGAAGGTTCACTTAAGCTTTTGTTGTCTTAAGCATTGGTGTGGGGTGGTGGTGTGTCCATGGGCACATGTCACCTATAAATCCCACAAACTACAGTGTGTAACAATCTATAGGAGACTAAGAAGCAAATGGCTGTCATTTTCATTAAAATTCTGAATCCTACCTATAGTTTCCTATGACAATAAATAGTGCAGTTCAATACTGTTTCATTTTATACAGCCCAAGAGGTTCGAAGAAACGTTTCTCAAGATAGGCTAAGTGTTAGAATCACATCAAAAGACTCATATTGATGCCGGGCCCACATATCGGATCAATTTGGTCAGTATTTCTGGGGGAAGAACCAGAACACCATGCTTTCCTTTATTTTTGTAGCTCTCTCTGTGAGGGACTGTATTATTCACGAGGGGCTGAGAGCTTCAGCACATCATTTATGATGCTACTTCACTGTAATCATGTCGAGTTCCTGATTATCTACTGATCTCTCGTGCTCATATGTCCTCACTTGGTTCTTGCTTTCTCTTCTTTCGTGTTCCAATAGGATTTATAAACAATGGCTATTATTAAATGAGCTACACAAATAAAGACAGTACTAGTAATTGGCTACTCTAATTTATTTACAGCTTTTTATGATTAGTATTGGAAAATGTATCAAATACAGAGCACTTTAAAGGGATGCATTTTATATTAGCATTATGAAATGACCACACAATACAATTCTTTCTTTTTATTGAAAATAGATCTTTTTCATACAATAACCTCTGATTATTGTTTCTCTCTTCCAACTCCTCCCAGATCTTCTCTACTTCCCCACTCAGCTAAATCTACGCCCTTTCTTTCTTTCTCATTAGAATACAACAGATATTATTAAAGATAAAATAAATTAAGGTAATGTAAAACAAACCATAATAGAACAAAACAAACAGAACAGAAAAAAGGCCAAAGAAAAGCACAAGAGATACATACAGAGAGAAAAACCCAAACATTCACACACAGAAAATCCATAAAAACAAAATCATAAACTATAATATATCAGAGTTCTGTAAGGTCAAAACAAAAATGAAAAACAAAACAAACAGACAAAACTGCAAAAGCAGTGTGACCCAAAATCTTCAAAAATACCATTGAATTCCTTTTGTTATTGCCCTCTACTACTGAGCATGAGGCTGGCTTTAAAGACTGGTTTGTTTCCCCAGTGAGACTCCATGTAATTTTTTTGTTTGTGAGCAGTTATCAGTTAGAGATACTCCCTGGGTTAGGGATGGGGTTGCATCTACTTCCCTCAGCACTGGGACCCCATCTGGCCAAGACCTATCTATGCTTGGTGCATGCTGCCTCAGTCTCTGTGAGTTCGTATGTGCATCAACCCTGCTGTGTCTTGCTTCCTTGGTGTCCTCCATTCTCACAATTCTTGATGAAACACAGGACACTATTTTTTTGAGATAATAGCGATGGAGCATCATATTCTAAAATTTAGGCATCACGTCTCTCATAAAACTTCCTGTTTTGCCATGTGGGTTTGGCTCTCTTCAATCAAGCACTGGAGTGGGTAATAATTTCTTTCCTTGAACTGGCTGACCTGAGTCATTCATGTCATGTGGAATCACTGAAACGGGGACGTGTCCCTGGCACAGTAGAAGCTAGGTTAGGGAAACCAGCTTCCTCCTTTCTGAAGACCCCTCCTTTCAGTTCCTACCTCTCTCAGAGGTGCACCCACCACACACAGACAACCTGAGTCGGAAGGAAATCAGCCAAGCTTGGCTTTCAAATCATTCCAACCTATGTTCCAGAGGTTTGGTAAAGAGACCCCTAGGTAATTCGAGATCTGGCCACTGACTACACTAAGCCCTTCAAGTCTTCACAATTGAGTCTCTATAAAGAGAGCAAAGACAGACCAACCCTGTTATACCCAGTCCAAACCCTGACCCACAATCCATGATATCACAAAAGGCTCCTTACATTAAGGCAGTGAAATTGAGAGTGGTTAGCTACACAGTGATCAATGACCAGAATCATTCCAGGAAACTCACACTGGGAAAAACACAGACCTTAGCTTCATTCTTTCTAAAATGTTTACTGACTTGACTCCCTTAGTATATACACATAAATTCATCATCCAACTATTTCTAAGAGTGTTTAAATTGATGTAACCAGAGAGAGACAGACCAGTGGATGCAACATTCACAGTGTAATGGTGAGGGCCTGAGTTTGAAAGTCTAGAAACCACATAAAGCCAGATGCAGCAGAGCAAGTCTGCAGTCCCAGAATTAACTACAGTGAGGTGGAACATGGAAACAGAAGGATCCACAGAGGACTATGGGTCAGCTAGCATAGCATATCAACACTGGACCACAGGAGAGCACATCTCCAAATGATAGATAGGCAGATGTCAAGGACAAGTACCTATGAATATCCTCTGATATCCACAAACATCATGGAACGGGCACATACACATATACATACATATATACACATATATATGTATTTATATATGAAGTTCCTTTCCCATGGAGTTCTTGAGTAGTCCTGGATAGAGAGCTATGTCTTTAGCACAGATGAATTATAATGAGCACAGAGGATGTGTGTGTGTGTGTGTGTGTGTGTGTGTGTCTGTGTCTGTGTGTGTCTGTGTTGTGTGTGTGTGTGTGTGTGGTGCTGGAGAGAAGACTCAGAGTTCTGAACATGCTCAGTGGTGTTTTCCTTGACCTTCAGCTTCAGTCTTGAGAAGGATCTTCTTTATAGAATCCTCTCTGTCTGCAATACTAAGTAGCCATGCATCAATGTCTTCTCAGGGAAGAATGGAAACATACCTATAGTTCACGCCCTTAACATTAAAGCAACCCAAGTCCACCGTGTTCATTCACAACCCTAAACCTCCTTCTCCTATAGGCGAGAGAAAGTGTGAGACAAGAGGTAAAAGGAGGAAGTCTATAAACAACATACTGAAGAATTGTGGGAAATCAAAAATGAAACCAGAAAAGACATCACAACAAGTTAAGACTTTGCACTAGAAAAATACTATCCTGATAGAGCCTCGTTCTGCTTTGACAAACTATAGGCAAGATGAGAAAACGTATAATCACCGAATGCCATGAGAAGAAAGCAAGACTGTGCTATCCCATTGTCAGGACTGGTAGTAAGCAGCATCAAGATGGCTCTAGATGGTGAAAGGAAATAAGGTGAGTGGCAGTACATCCCTCCAATTATGCTCTCTGAAGCTGACCATCACTTTACAATAGGCAGAACAGCAATTTCGGTACCCTCCTCATTTGGCACCAACTCAAGACTGGGCTTGTGAGCAGCCAGCAAATGGTGTCAGCCCTCTTTCATATGCCTATGGAAGCCTTCCCAGATGACTGCAGATGGTCTCTGCTGCTGCCTTTCCTGTGCATGTACTGGAGGATGCCAGAACTCAAACCCTAACAGGGCAACGAACTTGCTGCTTTCCTAATCCGAATTGTTTTTCCTTTATTTAACTATCAAGCCACCTCTAAAAGCAGATGTTCTCACAGAGTTCTACTTAGGATATGTGTAGTTATATATACACCAAGTTCATCAATATTGTTTTTATTCTATCATCTTTAGAATTAATTGACTTAGAAAGAAATCACACATCTTGATGACTGATCCATTAAAACCAAACAGTGTTTTTTCAGGGATGAACATGCTACATGTATGCACAAACTTTTCTTTTTACCTCATGACAGCCATAAAGGCCAGACTTCCATCCTGGAACCACAGCTGTCACATGGAAAAGAAGATCAGGGTAGCAGGAAGAAACACCGAGGTCACTGTCCCATGGGCTTGATAACACCACTGCAAGTTTTTCTATTTGACCACTCCTTTTGGTTCTTCACAGATTCTTTAATTTATGACATGACATATTAATATCTTACACTAAAATATACATTTCAAGTTAGGCATGATAATGCAGGCCAGTTAACCATAGCACTTAGCAGAAGACAGAAGGATCAGTGGTTCAAGGTCAGCATTGGTGTATACTAAGTTTAGTACCAATATGGGTTATGTGAGATTGTCTTAAAAGATAAAATTGAAATCCAGGGATAGGTGCATACATTTTTAATATCAGCACAAGTTCAAGGACAATTTGAACTGCCTAGTGAATTTCACAACATCCTAGGCAGCATAGTAAGATTCTGTCTAATAAATAATAAATGAATAAATAAAATTTATTGTACTTTTAATATATTATGTTCTGACTCTGTAAATTCATATTAATTCTATGAGCATGACAAATTGAATCTAGTAGCAGAAAGCAAAACATCTTTGCATTGTACACAAAGAGAAATCTAGGATGTGCCCACTCCTTTCGAATGCCTATCTTCAGTTGGTACAACCATCATGCCTGCCAATCCACAGAAGAATGGTCCTATAGTATGTTTCATTTCTCCTTTTGTGAGATAATCATGCTTTTTGCTTTGCATAGCTTTGTTTTGTCTTTTAGGAATAGGGAAAGAATGGTGTTAGGGAGGTGAAAAGTAAGATATTCGTGAGACAATGTTTTTAGGTCTCTACAGAATCACAGCTTCTGGTAGCTACTGTAAAATTACACTTCCAACCTGAAAAAGAAAATGAATACTTTTTCACAAGAACCAACAAGCCAATTTACTCAAGCAACAAGCTGACTTCATAAATTAAACTGTGAAGATGCAATGAAGATAACATAGCCCAGTTCTTTCCAACACATATTCTGTGGCCAGTAGTCCTTCAAGACACTCCTACAAATGGCTTTCCAAGGTCAAATTAATACAAGGAGTTCATACCTTATATCCTTCTTAGAGATCCATATGAGATCTATCTGTGTGTCTACGTCGATGTAAGATACACATGTGTGGATACACCCAAGCAGAAGAAAGAGGGGACTTCCTTGGGAGTTGGTCTACATCACCTCTACCTGGTTTGAGACAGAATCTTTTGGTTGTTTATCAATGCATATATAAGGCTAGGTGGCCTGAAAGATTCTGGGGACTGTCCTGTCTCCATCTCTTCTCCCTCCTCTGAAGTGATAGGATAACAGATAAGTCTACCATGCTTAGCTTTTATTTAGATTCTGGGGATTTAAGTTCAGACTCTTGTACTTGGACAGCAAGGATTTCATGCACTTAATCATCTTTCCTCTCCCATCACATGAGCATTTTATTTATTTGTTTTGAAGATGTGTTTCTTTTTTATCCTACATGTATGGCTGTTTGCCAGCATGTACATTGTCGATACACAATTTGTGTACATTATCCAGGCAGGCTGTAATAGGAAATGAATTTCCTGGAACTGAAATTACAGAGCAGGGTGAGCTACCCTGTGGGTCGTAGAAACTGAACCTGGGTCCTTTGCAGAAACAACAAGCACTCTTAACCACTGAACTGTCTCTCCAGCATCCACCTAAATGGTTTTTAAAAACTCAGAAAAGAGCCATAAAAGAAAGACATAATAAGCTTAATTCTATCCATTTTCCCACATTCAATTGAAGGTGGATCCGCTGGTGTGTGTGCTCATACGCCTGCCTTTCTTTTAGATGAATAGAGACAAACAGGTAATGTGGGATGTCCTTCTGTGCATGTGTTGCTTTTGTTGGCTAATGACTAAAGATGTTTCAGCCAATGACTTAGCAGAGTAAAGCCAGGCAGGAAATCTGAATAGATATAGAGATTAAGCAGGAAGAGTCAGGGAGAAATGAGAAAGACATCCAGGACCTTACTGGTAGGCCACAGCCTTGTGGTGATACAAAACTAATAGAAATAGGTTCATTTAAGATTTAAGAACTAGCTAGGAATACGCCTAAGCTCAAAGGCCAAACAGTGTTGTAATTAATATAGTTTTTGTGTGATTATTCGAGTTTGGGCAGCCGGGAAATGAACAAGCAGTCTCTGTTTACAAAAAGGTAAACTGTCTATTAGAACCATATATGAGAAAGAATGGATTTCACTTAGAAAAAAACATGGGCATCAAGCAGAGCTATGAATAGGTCCTGCTACTCTAAGGGACGTCCCAGGAGCAGATGGGAGCAGAGAGGAAGAAGACAGCATTTGAGATTGTTTTCAGATTCTTCATGTCTGTTTGCATAACATCTCCACCCATTTTCTCTGTCCTCCCCACCTCCACCAGACATGATGAAAAGCTAACCAGAGATTACCGAGTATCAGAGGCCAAAACTCTGTACCTGAGAATACATCGGCACTCATGTGTACAGAGGAAGAAATTGCTCCACTGTCTTTCTTCAAAGTAGCCTAGAAAGAAAAGCACATACAGGGGGATTGTCTTTCAATGGTGACAGAAAGTGGCAGAAAGGCCACCAGAAAGAACTGTGCTCTGGAGAGTGACGTGGCCTTCCAAGTGTGATGAGACCCCCCCAGAGGCTCTGTCTACTGTGCTGCCTGCTGAGTACCAATAGTGACACCAGAGCAACAGATCAACTAGAGAGATTCTTCCCTTTGCCATACACCCCTGACAGGCAAAGGAAGTCACCCATTAGGTCACGATTGGAAAAATGAGATTAAAGGGAAAGGAAAGTACCCAAACCAACAGCTACAAAAATAAAACAAAGCAAAAATCCATCTCTTGCCAAATCCAGCCTCAAGTGTTCTGAAACTTTAATGTCTAGAGAATTCTCTGGGGAAATGTGACGTCAGTGGAACATCAGTGGAAGCATGAGGCTGTGTTCTCAGCTACAGATAACTTTTAAGGGGTGATCTAGTTTTGTATTGTGTTTATGAAGCTCGTAAGAACCATTTATCGGGATTGGATTTAGCCTTTGAAAGTGATAAAGTCAAATGTCTGGAACTCCTCCAGAGAAGCCATTGGAATTTATGAAAAAATATGACTAAGACTCAGTAAAGGAAGATTTTAGAGTCAGTGTGACAGAATGCTTGCCAGGACAAGCTTTGGTATGGGATGGAATTGCAGTCCAACCTGCACACTACCAGGAAAAAGCTGTGTCACTGCAGAGAAAGAATGAGCTGTTTGAGGTAGCAGGAACCAGCCCACTTTCTTCACGTGTTGTACAGTAAGCTCTCTAATTAAATAATTTCCATACCATGATGCTCCACTAAGAGTGGATTAATCCAAGCCACAAAATTATAACTATAACAACAGTGGTGATAGGCGATGGCAAATAAAGATTGATGATGAGGATGCTATTTCTGAATTGCTCGACGCTTTACAAGAAAATTAACTTAGTGTTCAGCTGTGATGAGAAGGGTGACTAACAAACTTTTGAATTGAAATTGTTTCTACTTATGGAATTCTTGTGTAGATCTCCTCTTAGCTTTGCCAGTATCACTATGGCAATGCCCTTTAGCTCGAAAATTCAAACTTTAAAGATCAACATTAACAACTACTGAAAAATAAGTGCTATTTGATAAGTGGGTTGAACCAAGCAGCAAAATCCAGACACAGCATACAATTAGGTTTCCAACTTAATAAGGTATTAAAATGTATAGTGCACTCAAAAGGTATGCCTTTCCAATAGCAATGGGAATTACATACTCTAACTGCTTATTCACTATGCTTTCCCTAGCATTACTAGTTCCCCAAATTGATAGCAGTCAAATATCAAGAACAAGCATTCCTAACCTTTGAGGCATAATAGAAGTCACTGCTGACACGATGTACAATGCTAAATATTTACTAAATACGAATGGATATCTACGTCTTAGTTAGGGTTACTATTACTGTGATGAAACACCCTGACCAAAGCAATTGTGGAGGAAAGGATTTATTAGGCTCATGTTTGGAAGTCAGGACAGGACCTCAAACAGGGCAAAAAAAAAAACCCAAGGTAGGAGCTAATGGAAAGGCCATGGAGGAGAGCAGTTTACTGACTGGCTGTTGCCTGCTTTCTTAGAGAACCCAGGACCAGCAGTCCCCAGGCCTCTTCTTATGGAGGCATTTTCTCAATCGAGGCTCCCTCCTCTCAAATGATTCTAGCTTGCAGCAGGCTGACTTAAGACTAGCCAGCACCGTCTCCGTCGAGAATGCTGTTCAGGGAGACGAATTTGATGCTGTCTGACAAAGAGCTGCCAAAAAGGAAGCAAGCAACAAAGGAAAATGTGATGCTGTGTGTGGCTCTGTACCAAGTCTCAGTTGTGCCGGGTCTTGAGGATAGAACAGGAAGCTGTGCTTTCTAAGGAGACAGCTAGAAAGGAGCCTGGACACGTGCCTTTCATTTCCTTCCCTGGGCATAAATATCTCCACCTGTGCCTGAAGTAGAAAACGGGAGAGCGGTAACCAGGGAGGCGCTTCTCAATATCTACCTAACAGCTGATAGTTTTCACAGAACCACTGGAGACAGCCGGCAAGAAGTCCTCAAGGATCTGGAATTGGTGCTGACTTAAAAATACAAAAGCGATCACACTCAGACATTTGTCCCAGCATGAAAAGACTAGCCAGATGCTAAAGAAATCCAGTCCTCACATGCTAACATGTTGATGCTGGGCATTTTAGGCAGGCATTGCTTTCCTATCTGACTGTTAGCAGGAAACTACCTCTATTGATAAGATATGGGCATCTTGAGTTCATTTTTCTCCTTGAAACACAGAATTTCTCAGAAAAGCTACCACTTCCCTTGGTAATCATTGCCATATAAAGCAGGCTTTGAAAGAGAGGAGGAACGGGAGGAAGGGAAACAAACAGAGAACGGCAAAAGGCAAGGGATTCTGGAAAGGATAAGCGGCGCTACCATGCCAGGAGAGAAAGCAGCAGCGAAAATGATTGCTTCTCTTTATCACGTAAGATCTGCACCTGATGGGAGCCCTTGCAATACGATAGGTTTTCTGTGTATCCCTTTACTCACATATTAACGCTACAAATCTTACTTGTGAGCAGGAGTAGGTGGTAAGCAGGGGCCACACAGGGCCGCGCCAGAGCTGCCTCCCGCTATTTCCTAAGAGTTGTTTAGGTGTGCATACTGTTTCCCAACTCGTGCCGTGATGGTAATTTAAAATCAGAGTCAACGGGAGCATTGGTGTCACAGGGATCAGCAAACATTCTAAGGCACAGCCTTCCCCACAGAAAGCTCATGATTAAATAAACTATCACTCCACTGGACACTAAGAGCCCGCTGAACTTAGAGTACCAGTCATAACTGAACATCTACAGGGCACTAACCGCTTTGCAGGCGTGCCATATTTAACCATGACTGTCCTGAAGAATGAGGTTGGCATCAATTCTTTATCATCGCTAAACAGGGAGAGCACAAAGCTTTACACAGGACATAGTTTGCATCCAAACTCCACCTTCATTATCACTACAGGATGCCATGATCTGAAGTTACTGGATTCTGAGAACCTGCAGAAAAAAAAAAATGCTGCCATAGGCAATCTTGGCATTGACATTGTCAATTGTCAGCCAGCATTGAAACCTAAATTAGAAAGATGTCATGGGTATTGATATTTGAAGACTCTTGAAAGGGGCCCACATGTTTAGGGGTATGCTTCAGGAATCTATATACTGTACTTCCATACTTTCTGTATATCACCCAAATAGACACAAGAGGCATCTTTGTTAAATCTATTAATGCCACAAAATTGAGAGGGGTGGTACACAAATTTGCTTATCTACTATTTATATTTGAATGAACTATCAAATGCCCTTAATAGAACAAACAGTTTTAACACATCCAGTCAATCAATACTAATATCATCTGTAACAGGTGAAAGAAAGAATAGTATTAATCTCAAAGGAAAAACAACTTTTTCTTTTAAGAAGCCAAAAGGCTGACTGTAGGCCCAGGGTTTCTCTGTCAAATGACTGACTTCCTTCAAGAGAGGTCTGGGAAAGGACATTCCCATTCACGAGAAGGAGAAATTAAGCTAGTCAAAGCTAGGAGAAGTCAGTCCTCTCCTGAAAATGACTTAAAGGGGGTCCAAAAGGCTTCTGCTATGGAGAAAGGTAAACTACACAGAACCAGGCTCAAATCCGGGTTCAGTTGCTTACCAACCATATAATCTTAGGCAATTCTCAAAAGTTGCCTCATGTGCGGAATGAGGATGAGAGCAGCGTCCATGTCAACAGGTTGTAGCAACAGAAGAAGTAAAGTTATATAGAAAGAGCTGGAAGACTGTTTAGCAAAGGGTCATTGATAGACAAGTATTCGTGTTTGCCACATTGCTTACAGAATTTCTGTGATCAGTGAAATGACAAGCTTCGTCTACTTCCGTAGTTTGTGGGTTTTGTGTTTGTTTAATTTCCCACTGGAACACAGTGCCAAATTCTTGATAGGCTTATACCAAATGCTTGTTGCTAAAACAGTACCCACTACTCTTCGGTAAGTGTCATTAAAACGGAAAGAGTAAATAGTGACACAGATTCGAGAAACAGGGCGTGGCTTACCAATTTCAGAGCTGAGAATACATTAAAAGAAATAAGATACCATATTTCAAACGATCAGCTTATCAATCCACCTTGATTTCATACATTCCTATATTTCGATACATGCTTTCTCTCAAATATAAGTAGAGGTAGCCTGTAGTACTCACCACTGAGACCAAGAAACACAAGCTACTTTTCTTCTCCAGATACATGCATTTTAGTTATTAATTTATTTATTTGGGATAATTTGCCATGGGTCTGGTAGTTTTGGTAAATGTGTTCATGATGAAAATAAGGCAACAAGAGTCGTTCCTAAAGGACCCTTGATCACTTCATTCTTGCATTTCTGCCTAAGGCAAAACTGTCTAGAAGATTGCTCACGGATATAAACTAATGACTTCAAAAAATTCAGCCCAAAAACTAGGAACTTATGCTGACCACTAATTTAGGCAGAAATTCCCTTGGAGATAGGACGTGTTTTTTCGTATTATTTAGCTCAAAGACTAGAAGATTGATTAGGAAAAAGCACGTATAATACCTATTTAAAAATATAAAGGTGTGTTATTGAGAGATAGTTGTCATATGTTTGTCATGTCCCCTGAGGATAAATAAAGGAAAACCAGAAAAAAAATACACCTTAAATGAGAGCGATCTCTCCCGATTGTGGATAATGAATTGATAAGGAACTCTCTGATAAGGAATGACACAGATTATTGGGCCAGGTTACCAAGAGGAGGTGTGAATCTTTGTTCTCTATGGGTTGCAGGTCTGAGGATCGTGCTTTCCAATTTGTTTCACTACTGTTTTTTCCATTTGTATTACTGAAGAAAGAGTACTCAAATGTTACTACCTCACTTTTCCCAGGGTTGTAACGCTACAGATGAATCTCATCTCTGCAAAAGATATTCATACCTTTTTTTTTTAATTTTTCATCCCAAATGATCTATTTTCTTCTGTAGTATCAAGATGACCCATCTGTCCTTAGGCTCCTTGAACCTCCATGGCTTCTTTGAGACCTCCGTGTTTTACAGAGTCCTCCAGTTCTGCTATCTTTTCCCTTTTCCATGGTTCCTCCCTCTACTACTAGGTGCTCATTACAGAGAGGTCAAAGTAAACACCTGTCTTTATTTGGAAAGCATCAGCTTTTTTACATAAATTCAGCTGTTGTCCCTAAATGGATATGCATGTCACAACATCATCTGAGAAGTCACCCTTAGACTCTGGGTTAGAATCTCATATGACTACTGGGTCAAGCCACTGAGTTATATCACCGTCATCTGAATCTCAAAGTTATTGTTTTTATCTCTTTCCATTGGCCTAAATACTTATGCATACCCTCGTTATTTTTATGCCTTCAGAATGTATCCATTTAGCCCTTCTCTGGATTTAGAGAATTCCTCACTCTCATTTTTCACCCCAATCAGGGACCACTCAATTCATATTCTCACATCTTGTTCTCCTAGTGTCAATGGTTGACCAGTCTATATTGAACTGTGCCCATGCTGTCAATACAGCTTTCAAGATCTTTCACCAACAGGCACCCAGTCATATATCATAGTTATCTGCCATCTGAAATCCTTCTACAGAATCCAAATGCACACTCTCTTATGTAGTGCTTTCAATCCTTTATTTAAACTCAGTCCCAGCGATGGGCTGCCTGTTTGAATTTTACACAGTACTATTCAAAATATAGTTCCTGGCAATTTACTTTGACTCCCACAGTAAACAGGAGTAGTATTTCTCATCTCTACTTCTGTTTATTTTCTCTAACAAACATCTCCTTAAAATATCACTTGACCATAAGCCATTTTTAAAAAAGACTTTCATGTGATTACATATGATAATATGATTATTACACTATAATATTAAACTGTTGTATTTTCTTCTTTCTTCTTCTTCTTCTTCTTCTTCTTCTTCTTCTTCTTCTTCTTCTTCTTCTTCTTCTTCTTCTTCTTCTTCTTCTTCTTCTTCTTCTTCTTCTTCTCCTTCTCCTTCTCCTTCTCCTCCTCCTTCTCCTCCTCCTCCTTCTTTTTTGAGACAGGGTTCTTAAATCGCTGGCTGTCCTGGAACTTTCTCTATAGAATAGGCTGGCCTTGAACTCAGAGATCTGCCTGCCTCTGCCTCCTGACTGCTGGGATTAAAGGTATGTGCCACCACCACCTACCTCTGTTGTATTTCCTTTCAAGGTGAATGTAAATAAATACCAATCATAGTTTATCTTGGTTACTTTTAATTTTGTGTGCTGCTTCCAATCCATCTTCAGCACAGATGCAAAACGAATCCAGCACACTTGGTTGTCTGTCTGTATCAGATTAGAAGCAATCATCTCACTTGAAGGCCCATTTAGCTACTGATACAAAAAGATGAAGTAATGAGAATGAAACAAAACATTAAACATAGGGAAGGAAGAAGGAGAAAGAAAACGAAGATGAAAAAGAGGAAACATGAGAAAGAAGTCCTAATATTTTTCTTTCTCTAAATTTGACAACTCAGAAATTAATTGTGATCCTTCTCATAGTTCAATTCTAATTTTGGAGAATCAATTGAGAACATTATAACTCACATCAGTTACACTCTGGGAACTCTTGCTTATGCTTCCTAAGTAATACAGCTAACAGCTTCATTTACTCAATAAAACACACTTCTGGCTCACTCCACTGATCTATTTGAAAGGAGTCAACTTACATTAAGTTTCTATGCACGATATGTGGGTTTCCATCAATTAATTCTAGGGCTATTGGCTCTTTTGCTGAGTTAACTCTATCATTAAATTTCTCTTCCTTTAGCACTAAATAAAAATCACAGCTTATCTTTCAGTCATGACTTTGTTGTCTACAGAAGCAAATTATCTCATTCTCACTAAATCTATCAAATCCAAATACTAAAAATGAATCCTTCCTGCTGGCATAAACAAACTCATCTTTAACACACAGAACATCATAACAGATTGTCCTTGGCTGTTCACTATACTGTATGTTCTGACACTTGTTGGTGTATTTACAGGGTTTCTACTAAAAAAAGAATTGATCAAGGGAAAACAGCCAAGTTCAGAATGTTTTAAATCTATATTACATACTGTCAAAATAACTTTTAAATATATGTGAAACAGAATATTTGCAATTCAAAGCAAGAACCCATAAGGGAGAAATAGAGAATGCTACCATGCCATATAAATCATGTTGGAATGAAGTTATTTGGATCATCCATATTCTACCAGACTCACTGAGAAATGCATATCCAGGTGAAGGAAGAGTTTCCTATTTTCAAAAACAGCTCTGATAGTGAAAAATGGTCTCTAGGCAGAAAATTATAAAGCCTGAGCACTAAACCTTGAGTAGGAAATAGGATCATTCAATAAAAGATGACAAATGGCCTTCTGTCTTCAGTATAACCATTTTGAGATTCTAATAAGGACACTGTGGCCAAATAATTAATGTGTGTTCATTAAGAACCTACTGTATGAATGGTACTGTCTCTACTTCTCAGGGAAAATGAAGGAAACCCAATTTTTTGCATCTTAGGAAGGAGCTGTCTTAGTCACTGTTGTGTTGGTATGAAGAGACATTATGACCAAGGTGACTCTTACAAAAGAAAGAATTTAATTGGGGGTTTGCCTACAAGTTCAGAAGTTAAGTCAATTATCATTAAGGCTGGGAGCCTGGTATCAGGCAGGCATGGTACTGGAGAAGTAGCTGAGAGCTATATCCTGATCCACAAACAAATAGAGAAAAAGACATTGAACTTACCATGGGCTCAGATCTCAAAGGCCACCTTTAGTAACATGCTTCCTCGAACAAGGCCATGCCTACTCCAATGAGGCCATACTTCCTAATTCTTCTAATCCTTTCAGAGTTCCATTCTCTAGTAACTAAGCATTCAAATATGTGAGCCTATGGGGGCATTCTTATTCAAACAACCACATTCCCCCTTGCCTCTCATAGGCTTTTATCCATATCATAATGCAAAAATCCATTCAATTGAATAGTTCCCAAAGTCTATCATAATCTCAATATGTTTAAAAACCTAGAGTTCAAATTCTCTTCTTAGATCCATGGAAATCTCTTATAATCCCCTCTAAAAGCAAAATCAAAAAGCAGTTTATAATCACATACTTCCAATATACAATGGCAGAGAATACACATTAAAATTCTAAAAGGAAGGAAAGGAACACAGTGGCAAATTAGTTGGCCAAAGCAGGACCAAAGCATAGGAGGGTAAACTCCATATTCTGTATCCTATGTCTACTGTCACAAGATTCTTCAGATCTCCAACCTTTTTCTGCTTTATCAATTGCAACATACTTTTTTAGACTGGTTCTCCTTGGTAGGTCTCACAAGTCTCCTGTATCTCCAACATCTTGAAGTCTCCAGCAAAATCCAGACTTCACACAAAGGTCTTTCTGAGCATTCATAATGAAGGGTAACAGACGCCTAACATATACCTGGCCTCAAAGGCTACCCTTAGCCATGGAGATCCCACAAACTCTTTCTTGATCCTTGACTCTAAAGCCAGAATCACTTAACCAAAACTGCCAAGTGTGGCGGCGTAATGAGGCTCGTTCTTGGACCCCTCTGTCACATACATCTGCATCATATTTTTGCTGTTTACAGTGCCTTTCTCTGCTTAAGCCTTTCTTTAACTCTGTCTCACAAGTTGGGAGCTTATCTGTGAGAGGTCTTGCCCTGAGGTCACCACTCCCTTATTTCATTTAGTATCAGGTTTTGATTTAAACCTTTCATCTCCTTGAGCACTGATAACTCCATTGCATTTTCCTGAGTTCTTTTTCTCCTCAAACTGTACACTGTATTTCTCTTTGTTCAGCTTGCTTCTCCTCATTATAGATACCCCCAAGAGGAATACCAACAACCATACAACAGATTCAACACTAGAGTGTCTTGAAATTTCCTCTTCTAAGGCCATTAATCCAAAACTCTTTTATTTATCATCAGACAGATTTTTTTTGGAACAAGAGCAAAATGCAGCCACATTCTTTGCCAAAATGCAAAAAAAATGGTCTCTAGGTCATTTACTAAAACTCTTTTCCTCTGAAACCCCTTGAGCTGGACTTAACAGTCCACATCATCCTCAGTATCACTGTTCCTGCTCCTACTAGGAGCCCTAAACAGTAAGCCTTATTTAAGGCTTACCACTTTTCTAGTCAAAAGTCCCGAAGTCCACAACAAGCGGCATGGTGAGGCCAGTCATACCAACACTCCAGTCCCTGGTACCAACTCTGCCTGAATCACTGTTTTAATCACTGTATTGCTATGAAGAGACACCATGACCAATGCAATTCCTAAGAATAAAAGAATTTAGCTGGGCACTCACTAATAATTTCAGAGGCTTAATTCTATTATCTTTATGGCAGGGAGCATGACAGCAGGCAGATATAATACTAAAGAAGCAGCTGAGATATATTATCTGAGCTGCCAGCAATGAGCGAGAGCCTGACCTACCATAGACTTTTGAAACTCCAAAGCTCATCCTCATTGATGTATTTCCTTCAATAAGGTTGCACTGACTCCAGTGAGGCCACACCTTCTAATCCTTTCAAATGGTTCCACTCCCTGCGAACTACATATTCAAATAAGTGAGCCTGTGGGGGCCATTCCCATTCAAACCCCCACAGGAGGAAATAGCTGGATATAGAGCTATGAAGCAATGCAAACAGAAACCAACAGAAGAATGCAAAACCCCATGGGATTATCAGTGTTATCTAAAACAGTAATAACAGAAGTGATGCGTAGAGAAATAAAGCTGGTTAATAGCAGTATTTGTGGCCTTTATCAATAAATCCTGGGAGTAGGCGAGCAGAGATGGAGACTCTGGCCATTGATTCACTTTGATTCAAGAGTCAGAAGAAATGGCAAGGCATTTCCCTGGGAGCCTTTATATATAGACAAGAGTACAGACCCGACACATGAGGAATCCTGAGGGACCATTCCCCAAGGGAACAGAAAATTATGCATAAGAGAAATGTTCATAAAACTATTTCGGATGGACCTGAAGACAGGAACTTGAAATACAGAATAGAATTTATATTAAAGCATTATCCATATTAAACCATTATCCTAAACTTAAATCCCAGATTAGGTATTGGCTAAGGTGTCATGAACAACAAGGAAAACGTGTATCCAGTTCATGTAAACAACTTGTGAGATTTCCAGTAAGACGTGGAGTTACAGAAAAAATGAAAGTACCGGTGTGGCAAAGCAATAGACAGGAGAACGAAGTGCTCTAACAAGTCTTTCAAAGTCTTCTTGTCAGGAATCAAAGTCAAGGGATTTGAATTATCACATCATCAAGTTCTGTGTAGTAGCAAATGGGAGCTACCTCTTCATGATCTCTGCCTTTAGCAAAATCAACTAACTCCAAAAATGTGTCATTTACATGGCATAGCAAAATCTTTGTCCCTTTCCCCCACCCATTTTCTTATTTTCTAGATGCTCAGAGCAGGTCTAGGGTCATCATTGCCTACTAAGACCCAACTCACTGACTCAAATGATCCTTATCACTTGCACTGCGATGTTGCCTTGGGACACTACAGTATCAATCTTATGTGATGATCATGGAGAATTTCCCATAATCTCAATTGAGTAGCAGGATAGATTGACTCTTCAACCAATCATATGATGGAAAAAAAGAACTCTGGTATTTTTATAAAAAAAAGAATCTTGCCGGGGGCGTGCCTTTAATCCTAGCACTCGAGAGGCAGAGGCGGGCAGATCTCTGTTCGAGTTCGAGGCCAGCCTGGTCTACAAGAGCTAGTTCCAGAACAGGAACCAAAAGCTACGGAGAAACCCTGTCTCGAAAAAAAAAAAAAAAAGAAAAGAAAAAGAATCTTTTATCTAATCATGAATTTCCCTATTGACATTTAGGGAAAACTCAGCTGGAGTGAAAAGAGCAAGAATGTGCTGGCATATCTGCTTTTGGGTGACTGAATTTTTAAACCTCAGAAAACAGTCAAAACCACCCATCCTTCATATGTACCTATACACCTATAAATGTACCAGGAGGCTTCTTATGGTGGTGAAACCTAGGTCATTGAATGAAGCAAAATACAGAGAGATGTGAACCTTTTATTTCTGGCTGATTTCTGCTTTCCCCCAAAGGCTTCCTGACATGAGGAGATAGATGGTACCCATTGCTAGGGGTCATGAAGTCCACCCCTTGATGTCCAGCCTTCACGCTCACATTTGTCATCTCACCGCCTGCCTCTCAGTTGAGCATCTCATCCTGGAGACGGGCTTGAATGATCCCAGGATAGGGAGTCAGGGATTCAGGACAGCAAACATCACTCTTCGTCACTCAGGCAGGAGAAAGAGAAAGGAAGGAGAAGGGGAGGGAAATGGAGTCACCTATGACTGAGTTTTGATTAATTGCCAGACTTGACAGTGATGAGTGTGGCCAGCAAAAGCCGGAGGGGGAGATGAGTTGGAGAGGGAGGGGGAGATGAGTTGGAGAGGGAGGGGAAGATGAGCTGGAGAGGGAGGGGAAGGAAAGACAATGAAGGAGGGGTAGGAAAGTTTGAGAGCCACTTTAGAGATTCTTCCTACGGAGAAAACAAATGTGCCTTAAATTAGAAAAAGTGGTTACTCATGTCAGATGTCTTACAGGCAGAATCGGAGAACTTAGGAACTATAAAAAAAAAAAACAAAAAACAAATAGAGCTCAGGGCCTGTGCTTCCTGGGAGGCCCAGCACAAGCAGGAGAAAGGTGGTAGTGTCTGGAAAGACGATCTCTCAAGACCAAAGCTAGGCTCATACATACATTGCATGGTGTCTTGAGTAGCCTGTCTGTACTGCCGATAAACAGCAGTCATAGCAAGCATACAGACACCAAGATGTTGCAGATCTGACAGCCTATCCCACCTCCACAGTGAAACTGCAAGGCTTCTGGTTTCTTATGTAAGACTTGCCAAGGGGTCTCTTTCCTGTTGCCTTACTATCTCCTATAATATCTGCTGACCTCCAAGTCACTGACACAGACATACCATACAGCTACCTTCTGGTCTGCTAGAAATTAATTTTTAGAAGTAAAATTCTTCCCATAGAATCCTGTCCCCGGGATGACTCAGTGAAAGACAAAATAGGTTCCTTGAAAGTGCCAAATGACCACTGCACAATTGTTCAAGGCTACATCGTGTTCTTTTCAGGGCACAGAGGATGGAGGAAGATAGTCTGCTAATTCTGAGTCACAGTAAAAGGAGAGCATGCCATCAACCAAGAGAATCTGAGCAAAACCTGCAAGTAGTCCAAGATAAGAGGAACGGGACTACTGAAACAGCAGGGTCCAGATCACCCAGGAATCCTGGAAATCTCTAAGAGTTACTGTTGATATAAATATATTCTCTAAACATTGCAGTAATCAATTTGGGTTATAATTTAGATATCATTGCCTAAGGGTTTGAAAACAGTTAAAACACTTCTGTTTTTAAATCTGTAAGTAGCTGGTTCATACATTTATAGGATAGCCCATCTGGATTGTATTAATCACATCTGCATACTGAAAAATGCAGTCCTAAAATTAGTTGACAGAGCGCTGTTAACTGCAAATAAACAGGGTTCTGCTCCGTGGGGATTCCCAGATGATCTCAGCCAAGAGAAACCCATTAGGAAGCCAGGTATCCATTTAGCACTACAGTTCTGCCAACTCATCCTCTCCATCACTTTATTGTTCTCTGCAAACCAATCCTCAAGCTATTCCCACATCAGCGGGATCAATTAGTTACTCTGGCCAATAAGAACCTTGCTTTCATTAGATTAATCACTGGTTATCTAAAGAAAGATATGCTCAGAGCTCTTAACAAGTAATACTGCTAAAAGTTGTTGAAATTGATAAACTAAAAGTTGTATTTGATTTCAACAATGTAACCTTTTTGAAAGTGCTTAAAACTTGATTTATGTAATAGTTAATATAGCAACAGTAACCTAAGTGTTAGATTCTAAGATGCTTTTTTCCTCCCTCTCTTAAGCACACCTTCTGCTCTACAACACTGGTAATACACTAATAAAGGCCAGAATAGCTATCTCTAGCCAATATCTTGCCTGTACAATTTAAAGCCAAAGCCAGATTCAGAGAGTAAACATCTCTCTGTTTAGCCCCTTTGTTTCCTTTTAAATTGATGTTCTCTGCTCATTGCCATTCCTATGGTTTTTTTTTTTTTTTTT
>NC_022009.1:26651126-26652607 GCF_000317375.1 Microtus ochrogaster | reverse complement strand
AGACCAGGCTGGTCTCGAACTCACAGAGATCCACCTGCCTCTGCCTCCCGAGTGCTGGGATTAAAGGCGTGCGCCACCATCGCCCGGCTCATTCCTATGGTTTATGATTCTAAAATGAACAGGTATGTGCAGGACCAAGTAAGTGAATACCACCAGAAGAAGAGCTTCTCTCAAGAACAACCATCTGACCAGCTGGTGCACCAATTACCTCTATATGTCAGTAATCTATAGTTCTCCTTTCTCTGTCTTCTCTCTATGCTTTTGTATTAATATTTGCACCCTATACTTCCAAAAACTTATCTTATTGGTACCAGAAATATGTTCCATACATACCAGCTCTGAAATACTGGCATGAAGAGTTTCTACCCAGTTTATCTGTCTCATGTGACAAGAACAGTAGCATCCTTAGAACATTTCCCCCACTGACACACAGACCTTTCTTCCTAGACCACAGGGAAGTATGTCCTGCTAGGGAGCTCTCTGTTGATTTCTGTTTGTTCCCAGTTGCTATACCAGAGGTACAAAGTGACCTCAACTCACTGAAGAAACTGAATACAGGATGATCAATGGCACAGTCATGCAAGCACAAGCCTGACTCATGGTGGCATTTTTGGACACTCTATAATGGGTGCACTTTTTATTAGGGAAAGCCCCGGGATCTTGAAGAACACCTGCTACTATAGAGTTCTGTTACAATGACTATCTGTTCTCATTGTCCACAGTTTTATGAGATTGGATAAATGATCAAGATAAAGAAAGAAAAGGTCTGGGGTAAAATAAGTCAATCTTTCCTTTCTCTCCTATGTATCTCCACCATGGAATTCAAAACCCCAGTGGCTTGTAGATTCTCCTTTAAGATTCATAATTTCATTAGTCCTTGGTAGCCAGCTAGGTTTCCAGTAGCAGGCATGACTTTGTCCAATTAGGGAACTGTTGGTTACTGACAAGGTATGCATGCTCCTAATGTACTCTTTTGGTTGTCACACCATACCTGTTTTTGTGGTTCATATCTGCATAGGACTGCTGGTTCTTTCCCTCTGTTAAAGTTTTCAAGGTGCTTTCTGGTACCATGAATGCTGATGCTCAGAGAGGAACATTTCAAAACAATGCCACCTCAGGGGCCCTTAGGCCCTATTTTTGAAGTGCATGCTACATTCAGCAATAGGGACTTACCAACCACCTCCTAGAAACAACCAAGGACAAGAGTAACACTTTATGAAGTTTTGGAAATTTCTTGAACATTCTACCCTCAAAAGAGGACTTCTTCTGACTGATGTTGGGGTTTTCATTAGTTAGCCTTTGATCCTTAGGGTGAGCATTTTCATCCCAAATGGGAAATTTTAAAGTTAAACTATTTATGTATATTCATATACAGACTTGTATGTATTACAGATTTTTTTAGGTAGAAAGTTAATGGAATGATTGACTCGGGAGGCAGAGGTAGGCGGATCTCTGTGAGTTCGAGACCAGCCTGGTCTACA
>NC_022009.1:26640636-26651026 GCF_000317375.1 Microtus ochrogaster | reverse complement strand
AGAAAAAAATTAAAAATCCAGGGGACCTCTAGAATAATTTGCTCTTTTGGAAGTTGTCTGGATTAGTAAGCAGAATGACTTGGGGGTTCTTTCAATGTTAGAGTATTAAAAAATAGTAAATATCATTTGAGTTGTGACATTCATGTTCTGTATCACCTCAGAACTATCAAGATATCCAAATGCCACCTATGAGTCCAGTGAATCCCTCAGCGTAGTTAAAAGAAAATCAATACATGTACATTAGAATGACCAGAGAATAATCCTGCACTTCAAATACCTAATGTCTGTCGAATGAAGAAACAAGGTTTCCAAGTATATGTGGGTTTAACTTGATCAGGATTTAAGTAACTTTTAAGCAGTAACTGAGCATCAGAGATGGATATAGATGAAGGAAAAAGCAGAGAAGAGAATGTTCATCAGTGAAATGACAAAGGGGTGGCAGTTTACTAACTGTCAACAATAGAAGGGTGGTGGTGACAAAAATCTTCCCAGAGGATTGTGGGCTTCTCAACTTAATCTGAAAATGTCCCCATCACAGGAGTCTTTCTTTTCTTTTGGATAAAATCACCACCCTGATAAAGGACTACAGGCAATAGCCACCACAGAAAAGGATGGGAAAATCTGAGCAAATGAATAAATAAAACATCATTTCTCTTTAGAGTATTTTTTCTCAAGGCATGTCCAACATAGCTCAGCTCCAAATCCTAATGTGCTTACTAGTCTGAACTTATATTCAAGTAGAGTGTAAATTTCTTCTGCCATAAATACTGTCTTCAGGGAAATCTCTTTGAAGGATGAGAAAAAACTACAGCATAATGCATTTGGATACATACAACAAATCTGTCTTCATTTTCATGAATCAATAACTATGTTTTTATTGTTACCATGAAATAAGTTATATATGTGAATGTTGTATGACTCTTTTGTTGGGCACTGTAGAATTGAGCCAGCACTCACCATGGTCTGACTTACAGTTTCCCCTGTTCTGTTTCACCATGGAAAATTATATACAGGTCTACTGGGCATATATCTTTTTCAGATGAGAATTAGAACAGTCTTTACTACAGAAACAGAGGACATTTGTCTGTAGACGAACCAAACTTTGTTCGGGAAATCCTTCCTTGTTTCTGATAGCCAAGACTGACACACAGGTGCCTGACTCCTCCAGGTCTATAGATTTTGGAGCCTTTACTTTCCCACCCAGAGGCAAACCCATGAGTCCTTTGATCTCAAAGGCATACTTGCTAAGGTGGGATGTAACAGCCAACTCTGGCCTGGGTGGTGGACTTAGGAGTGGTTAGCATTACCACTAGGGAATTTATGGTCATTCGATTCACTCTTAATGACATTGTTCAGAAAAGAAAATTGTCTTTTTCGTTAGCCACGTATACCTAGATGCCTCTGCTTTGCCTTGTGAAAAGGAAGCCTCTATGTAAATGAAATTCTACAGGAAGGAGTCTGGAGGATTCTATCTTCCACATAGATTCTATCAGATAGAACCATGTGCTGTAGAGGCTACAGCACTATCAGCAATGTAAGCTAGCTCTGTATTCCATTTTATGGCTCTAATTTAGACATCTGAAGCAACGGAAATAAAGAATTTAAAGATACTTCTTAGCCTTATATTTAAGGAGACTCCTTATTATCATGACCAATTTACACACGAAGACTGCTTTGAATTCACATACACAATTCATTTGAATTCCTTACTAAAAATTACAGAATTTAGCAAATCCATGGCACTTATCCACCCTTTACATTACATCTTACTTTTGACTCAAAGAATGTTAGAGGCCTTTTCTTTGCATTGTTGACTGAAAGAACAATGCATGTATGCAGGCACCCATGCATGCATACATACATACATACTTATTCATCTCTGTGTAATCAGACAGAAATCCTAGCAGCTGCAACCCGTGAAAGACAAATGCAACCTACTGATGTTTCCCTAAGATAACGGATTGCTGGATAACAGAGAATGCAGTTGTGTGCATGCACAGAAACTTCCCAAGTTCATGCGATAGTCAGTCTTTTGCTAAGAGACTTGGGGAGTTGTGCACACGCAAGACAGGACCTGTGTCGTCAAGCACACACAGCTCAGTATCACCAGCTGTGATGACTCCAATCTCACCCTGTACATCCTCTAGGATGAATAATCCTTGAAAATTTCATGACTTTGGGGGCAACAGGATATGGATGAAGAACCTAAATGAAAGGCCATCAGATCCATCTTAACTCTAGATACTTGTTTTAAAGAAGGAAAGTCATAAAATCTACCTTGTAGGTTTATTCTGAGGACTATGGGACGTAATGGATTTGAACTACTTAATATAATTCAGAGAAGTATATGTTAGCACCTCATAACAAAAATAACAGCCAAGCACCTTGCCACTTATGAAAATTGCTAAGTAGTTCTAGAAAAGTACCTATCAGCTTTAAAGGGTTTTTCCAATTCTGCTCATGGTACACTGGTTTGGATGAGTTCAAAGGGAAATTATTTACATGCTTGAAAACTGCAAGCATCACACTTTGGTACCATGGTTGGCATCCTCAATCTCATAGCTGTTCTAGGTGAATGAAGCCTGCGGCCTTAGCTCACTACCAAAGTAGAAAAATGGTGAGAAGGGAACTCGATCACAGGAAATCTGTCCAGACATTTATTTCGCTTCATTTAGGACCGCAGAACATATAGATCAAATGCTCAGAGCTGTTAGGAACAGAAGAAAATGCCAGAATCGATGCTACAATGCATTTTGCTCTTACCCTGAATTAATGCTGCTGTATCTGTGTTTTCCCTGATTTAACTTCTTGCTAATGGCCTTAAACATTTGATCTATATCTTTTGCCAGTTGGAATACAGAAAAATCTGTGTCTTAGATTCCCATAGAGTAACTAAGAAAGAAATTTACAAGTCAACAGCAAGCAATAGGCTCGTATGGCCTTCCCCTTCTGGAGTGGTGTCTCTTCGAAGAAAACATTTGTCCTCCTATCACAAGGTCCAGTGACCTTCAAGGTGAGAGTATTCACTGCTCACAAAGTAGGAGAGCATTTATTATTATTTTTAAGAGAGAGAGTTCTTTTTCCTCTATTCACTTCTCAGTATAACCACGGAAAGCCTGAAAGGTTCAATTGTATTCAGGTTCAAGGGTTTTCAGCAATATAACTCATCATGTCTGGCCTATTGCTTTCCAAACTTAATCTTCTGGAGAGGTTAGTAGGTTGCACATGAGAATGAAAGCCATTCTGATAGGATAGAGAAATATGACTTACAAACCGTGTTGAATATATCTGGCACAAATTACAAAATGCATATTCCACCCTATGTTTACCAAATATGTTTAAGAAAAACTACCCTTTTATTTTCCTAGTAATAATTTCCACTTCCTGGTAGAAATACTTAGTGGGTAAAATCTTTCAATTTTAGATTTACCCACTGAAGTCACAAGGGATGAAATAGAAGCACCAACCTTACTTAATGCTCAACATATGTGTCAACCAAATGCTTTATTTTTGATGCATCACTACAGTTTTTCATGCAGAAATCCTGAGATGTACCTCGTTGTTATCTCCACTTAACAGGGGCAACTGCAGAGGCGAGATACCGGGAATTTCGGGTCTAGCTTCAACCCAGGCACCAGGTGATCTCAAGCTAATGAATGCCTGTGCTTCATCCAATGCTAGAGAAGGAGCCAAAATTATATTACATCTTGAAGAGAGGAAAAATGAAGATCTGAAAAATGGAGAAAGTGTGTTTCTGGCTCTCTCTTTTAATCTGCAAGCAGTGAAGTTCTAAGGATGATGTTTTCCTTTGACTGTTGCCCTTGGCCTGCCGTGTATCATGGCTCCATGCATGAGCCCTTAGTGTGACCTCATTGTTCAGTCGGTCTTTGTTGTCCTTTAGAGAAATGCAGATTTCTGGTTTAGGGGAATGTTCCTTAAAGAATGTTATGAATAATTTGGAATCTGTAGTTAGACTTTGAGGTCTTCCTTCCTTCCTTCCTTTTTTCCTTCTTTCTTTCCCCCTTCCTTCCCTCCTTCCCTTTGCTTCTATTTTCCTACATTATTTCCTTTTCTTTCCTTGATTTTCTGATGCAGAGTTTTTATTCGTTGGTCTTTAATCCTTAAGGTGAGCATTTTCAGCCCAAATGAGAAATTTTAAACTTAAACTGTATATTCATATACAGACTTGTATGTATTACAGATTTTTAGGTAGAAAGTTAAAGGAATGATTGAAAAAAAGTTTAAAAATCCAGGGGACTGAAGCTTGGGTTGGCCTCAAGTGCCCCAATACTTGTGCCTCAGCCTCCCGTGTGCTAGGGTTATTGTGGTACACCACCATGCCCATCCCACTGCTTTCGGGAACATCTTTGCAACTCCTATTGACCGAACACCAATACTCACAGAGTGAGAGGTTATGCAGCTTTCCTAAGCTCTGCTCTCCCAAAAGAGTAGCTAAGCAGCTAAAATCACTTTTTATCTCCAGCAGAAAGGTTTGTTGAAATCCTTTTTCTTTAATTTTTTTCACAGATAAGCATAAATGATCTTCTCTTGCTGTTTCCTTTCCTTCTTTTGCCTCTTTTATTACAAAATTAAAAATTATTGGCCAGTAGCCCAAACCACCACAGACTTTACCTCTTGTTTAGACTAATTATATCATGCAGCCTGCCAAAAACCAGTTCCATCAATGAGCTCACATTGCAGGAACTTTCCTAATCAATTCTTTGACACTTAATTACAGACTGAGCATATTTGAAGATCTGAAGCCTGAAACGGGGTTTGTGTATGCAGGGTAGGTGGTTAGTGTCCCTGGCAATCAGAAGCCCTCTTTCGCACCACTTCCCAGCACCCCTAGCTGCTTTGATATTACTTCAAATACACAGAGACTCTCTGTAGTTGCCCAGCCTCAGCTTTTCTTCTCAGTTAGTACAATCTCAGACCTTCTGCTAGTAATGGCTTCCAAAGCCTCAGAGGGTTCCAGATCTATGGACAGGCAGATGTGCCAATCTGGAGGGTTTTGCCTGCAGTTCAAATTCCTTTGGCTCTCTTAACAGAGTCTTCAGCTGTAAAAGAAAAGCAAGTTGAGAAACAAGGCATTGAAAGCAATGACTTGAGTTTTCTAATGAGAGATGCAGCTGTTGGGTGAGCATAAAGCAAGGAAAGAAGCTGGGTACTGTGACCATAGAGCCTAGTTGGTTCAGCTGAGAACTTTGCAAGACTTCAGAGGTTTTAGCTTATAGATAGCACACTTGATAATTTAAATAGGAGTTGCTGGACATCAGTAGACTTCTGATCTCTCAGGATCATGCTTACCGAGCATACGTGGGATGATGGGTATTTTACTCACTGCTTTGAAAATGTATGAAGGATTTGGTTCTTTTCAACCATGTTGCATGTGAAGAGTGGTATATTAGAAAATCAGTTCACACATGAAATAGAGAGCCATTAAGCTATGCAGAAGTTGAGATAAGGGTTGAGGTTGGGGAAGGCGTGATTGTCTGAACGGGCTGGCTCCAGTGAAAAGTTTACTGTATCTTGTGAAAATTTGAAACATAGAGGATTATAGCAGCACTAATAATTTCATTGTTTTGACATCAACAAGTAAACTATGGATGTTAAAGTTTATCAAAATTATAAATTTAACAATTAAGAAAGTCATGAAGAATAAAAACCTTATCAATAGCAAACCAGTGAATAAGTATATCCTATAATATATTTTTAACAAATCTGAAGCAGGTCAGAGATAAATAGGAAATTTTGGTAATATTCATTCTGATTATGTAGAAATTTATGTGTGCATGTTTACTATGTCACCAATTTTTATGCTTTTATTTATAGTGAGTATACTCATAAAAGTTATTTCCCATTTAAAAGTTTATTTCATTTATTATACTAGATTTCCTGGGTGAATAAACAATTTTGCTGTTAAACCAGGTGTGATTAGACATAGTTATAACCAAGTACTTGGAGGTTAGGTATAGGAGAGCAGGAGAATGGCAAGTTTGAGGTTAGTCTGGTCTACATGAAGTGAATACGTCTCAGGAAAGAGGAAGAGGAGGAATCAAGATGGTGAGGGAGAAGACAGGGGAGGAGAACTTTATCTTCCATTTTAGGGACTCTCTTTAGGATGTTTCATTTATTTTTATACGATGGAACTTAAGTTATTTTTGTGTAATTATGTATCTTTAGGACATTAATCTTTCTAAAAGGCAGGCCCACGAGGCTAGAAAATATAGGCAAGCTTTGCCTTCACACCTGGAAAAAAGACTTTCACACATTGTATATATTCACTAAGTGCAAACATGAGTCGAGAACAGGTGAATTATGGGCGGTGCAGCCATAGACCTTAAAAAGGACTGATAACACTTGTAAGATGAACACTGATTGATCACTCTACCAATGTCCTTATTTTGAAGATGACAAATGTAGAGTGAGAACAATGATTGGAAGTATCAGATAAAGAATCTTTGGCTGTGTGTTATGCCCCAAGCAGCCTAGAGACAGTTCTGCAAACAATTCGCTTTTAGAGAGAAAGCCATCTTATCGCCAAGTCATTTTATTCTCTTCTTTAAAAAGCAAAATCAATGATTGGAATGTCCTCCACTTGGGATAGTTCACCTACACACACACACACACTGATGGCAGAGTCAAACAACACGAATACACAATTTTCGGAATCATTTCATTCAAAATAATCTTCCAGGAGATCCTATCATCTTTATTCCCAAGGGTAATTTATTGGATTACCCCCCAAAATTGTCCTAGATGTTTCCCTGTCCCGAATATCATTATTCCTTCCATGTGACCCTAACAACAAGAACTCAGAGGTATCTCACATGGTTGTTCCTAGAAATGACAATCATCTGACTTCAGAGAAAAGGCTTCAAGAAGAGGAAGGAGGTAAGAGCTATTTAGCTACAAGTTTAAGTTTTCAAAAGTGATCCAGGGGAAACATTTGGTCATATTGGAGAAAGAAAATGCTAGATTAAAGTGAAAAGGTCAAAGTAGAATCTAGATTTGATCCAGATGTCTGCTTATGTATATGAATGTTAGACAAAGCCCACCCTACTTCTCCCCAACCACTGCTCTGCCTCCAATTTTAAAATTACCTGTAATTTTCCTCAGTCATGATCTTATTCTTTATTTTGTTAATTATTTGCTTTACTGTCTGTACTGGCTTTCTATCCTCTGAGGGTGGGGTATGTGTAAGCCTGAAGTCTAGTCATTCCCAAGTCCCCAATGCATCTCATCCTCTGCTATGGGAAACATTCCAGACTCTGTATGATTGCAGCATATGGTTGGACCACCACACAGACTGTTAGATCTAAAGCATTCAAGAAGCACTGGCGTCAAAGTGGGAGTATACAGGACTAAACATTTATTATCATTATTGATTTTTCAGTTATGGATACATTTCCATAGTGCCCTTTGAGGTGAATTGAAAAATACCTTTTGATGTCTGCTGTGAGCTTTTAAGCATGAACTAAACTCAGCAAAGAAACCCATTAAATATTCGATGTGAAAGAGTAGGGACACTATATAGGGCAAGCAGTTAAAATAAGGGACTTGAGGAAAAAAGAATGGAACAGATAATTAAGAATACAAAACCGTGGGCACTAACTCAATGTCTTTTCAGCAATACATCACTTCTCATTTGTTCCCAGTGCCCACAAGACTATTGGAAAATAAGTGCTCAAAAAAACTTCAATATTTACCTTTAAGAAATGGTTACTTATTTCTATTTATACTTGTGTCTGTGTGGCTAGGAGGAAAATAGGAAGTGGGTCCATTTATTTCTTCCTAGAGTCTATAATTTCATCTTTCAATTAAAATGAAGTGAGTAGCACGTTTATCGCTAGAAACCAGGCTGTAGGTAGCAGCTATAGGGCTTCTTTCATTGCTATGGCAACTGGACTCCATTGTCATGGCTACCTTGGCGCTACATGTAATTGTCAGTGTGTGAGCTAAACTGATAATACACAATCAATACCCCATAAACTTCAAACCACATGTTGATCTTGAAAGAAGACCTACAGAAAGAGTTAATTTATTTTTTTTTACAATTGTAGATTGGGCAGACATAAAATATTACAGCAATCTATACATTTTTGCTAGAAGGGAAAATCTGGATTGGACTCTCTGGATTGGATCATTCACACAAATGGGTAAGTCTCAATGGCCAAGGGCAATTATTGAGCAGAAAAAAAGAAGAGAATAGTTGGTAGTTGGAAGTAGTGCTTAGAAGAAAAATAATCCACTAGAACCCTACTTGAGAATGGCCTGTGTAGATATTTCTAGCTACACCTTCTGCCCATGGAGCTGAGGACACAAGTGTGTCTGTGCATTGTTCTCTGCCATCCGCTGCACAGTGGTCAAGCTGCCAGCTCTTTGTACAAGTAAATCCAAGCATCCCTTGGAACACCCAGTTCACTTGCCTTATGTGAGCCGCAAACACAGTCGTGGAAGACCCAATATCACCCTGCCCTGTCTCCTAACAACTTCCCACACCCTTAAACAAGCAGCTCGTAATGTCAGCGGCAGGGAGAAAGACTACTCAGCAGCCCTTGTTACAAAGCAAATCACTTGACCACACCCTGAGAGGTTCTGACTCAAGAGGAGGGAAGTGGGGCCTGGAAACTTACTGTCCACCCCTCCAGAACCACTGACTGACATTCATCTCAGAAAATAGCTATTTTCTCAAAAACAAAAATCAACTCTCTCCAAGTACAGTGTCAGAACAGCTCAAAGCTAGATGTTTGAGCAGAGAACAGGAAAGAGAGGGAAAGGCTTCTCTTGATGGCTGTAACAGTGATGTTAGCCCAGGGTTCCCCAGCCTTACTCTCCGGAAGACCATTCTGGTTTCTTTGGCTTTCTCACTCCTGCTTAGGAGCTCTGGGATTGAGATGCCTCCAAAAATGAGTCAAGAATGAACAGCACCAAAGAGGATGGAGTACACACACTGAAATTAATACCATAGGTTGTGTAGGTATAGAGACAAGAGCAAAGATGTAAGAACAAAGGCTAGGTCTGGATTTCTTCATGGAGAAAGGCTTACCTTTGGCCTCATTGGGGGAGCATCTGTAGAGGAAGCCTTACCCCCCCCCCCCCCCGTTGAAAGTCAACAGAAAGCAGGAGGAAGCCTTGAGTCAGAAGGACCTCTCGCTAAGGACAATGCTGAGTGGGAGAAAATCACTGAAGCAGCTTAGGGCTGAACAGAGATTAATGACTTCCCAGGCGCTCCTGACTTAATGACATTCACACCTAGGGATAAAGTCATTAGAGCTTTTAGGTTCCAAGGTTTAGGAGGGTACTAAGTCAGAAAGCCTGTATTTAGAGCTGGGCAGATGGCTGAGGAAAGTACTTTCTATGCAAGCACAAAGACCCCAGTTCAGATCCCAGAATCTACATAAAAAATGATAACATGTCTGTGACCCCAGCAGTGAGGGGGTTAAAAAAAAGAAGATCTTCAGGCTCACTGGTCAGCCATCTAGTCAATCTGTGAGTTCCAGGTTCAGTGGTAGACCCCATTTCAGTGGTTCTCAACCTTTGGGGAGTTGAACTACCCTTTTACAAGGTCATCTAAGGCCATCAGAAAACACAGACATATTTACATTGTGATTCATAACAGTAGCAAAATTACAGTTATAGAATAGCAATAAAATAATTTTATGGTTGGGGGTCACCACAACATGAGGGCCTGTGTCGAGGGTCTCGGCATTAGGAAGGTTGAGAACCGCTACATATAAACAGGGCTGCTAGAAAGCAATATAGCTAACCTCTGATCTTCGTATGAGTGTGCTCATGTGCATACACCACACATAGAAAGGAGGAAGGGATGGAGGGAAGAAAGGGAAGGAGGGAGCAAAGGGGAGAGAAGGAGAGGGCAAAGGAGGGGAAGACAAAAGAAGAAGAAAAGAATAAAATACATATTCTGGGGAGATATTAAAAGAACATGTACTCGGACATGCATGCACTCATAAATAGCTGTGCAGTTTTGTTTTGTGTTTCTTTTCTCTTCCAGTATCTTCAGATTCAAGTGGCAGAATCTAGCAGCATTTACTCAAATCAAGTTACATCGTTTGAAATTTACTCCCAATCTCATCCACGGGAGAAAAATCAAATTATAGTAATAAATTAGTGGCAGAAGCTAGGACTCTGTCAAGAAGCTAGACAATCACTTTATGAAAATAGATGTTATTTTCATTTACATCCTTAAGAAACAATGTCTGTCCCAAGTTGCCAAAGAAAATGTACACTGGTTAACAATAACAGCGCGGATGTAAAAGAATTTCAACCTCCACAATAGTAAGCTAAAGCCAATAACATTTTAAATGATAGTATGAGAGAGAGAGAGAGAGAGAGAGAGAGAGAGAGAGAGAGAGAGAGAGAGAGA
>NC_022009.1:26584714-26640536 GCF_000317375.1 Microtus ochrogaster | reverse complement strand
ACCTAGACACTGAAGAACTGTGTTTAATTGCAGATGGTCCTTGTGTTTGCAAATTCATTTTTACAGATTTGACAGAGTAGTGCTGAAAATGTGGCCTTTCAAATAGCAGGCCCTGTCCATACTATTTGGAAATTTATCAGAGACGCGAGTTATCCAGGGATCCTGAGCAGGACACAGAAGCATGGGACGGGTAGAATCTGCCAGCTGGTGCCAAGGTAGAGCGTGTTGAAGTCTCTCCCAAGGAACCCCCCCACCCTCCTATTCTTCATTATGGACCTCAACGCACCTGGCTGTTTTTAGTGTTTGGAAATGCAAACCGTTCTTCAAGGAACGCATCCACCTCAATGTTTTATTTTTATAATGTTTTATGATTTTTGTCTTAATGTTTACGCATTTCAGTTTGGCTCCATTTCAGTATCATTTTGCGTCCTTGTGTCACTGTACCCACTGGGTGCTTGCTCTTCCAGTATGCCTTTTAGTGCCAATGCATTGATGCTTAAAGAAGTGAACTGATTAGGTTATATTCCGCGATTAGTGATTTAGTGATTGGAGAAGGGAAAGAGCTCAGATCATCATCCTTTATCTTATCTCATACGATTTTCCTGTACGTGCGGCGCGCACTCAGTCCAGTCTTCGCGGCTTTAAAAATCGAGATGAACAAGGAAAAACAAACTCCATCTTCCACGAACTTGAATGTACTACTCTGCTCTCATTTTTGTTAACATTTCAGCGACAGCAGATCTAAACGTCTCTGCAGAAAGTCACCCACTCCTCAAATGCTCCCAGGTGACTCTTCAAATGCAAATAGACCTCACAAAGACACCCCCTTGAGAGTTTCATCTTCCCCCGTGAAACAATTGTCTCATAAATTAGGCTTAAACAATCCCCCAGAAACCCTGGATTGCAGCATTCAGTACCCAGAGTGTTTAGGGAATATATATATATATATATATATGTATATATATATATATATATATATATATATGTATTCCATATTCATTAAAATTAATTTGTGCATTTTCTACCCAAATCGTATCTAAGCATTTTAGCTGTGAAACTAACTAACTAAAAATCCCAGCACTCCCCCCTTTTAAAGAGAGTATTTATTTTCTTTGGGCTGATAAAGTTCTGATGGCACATTTTCTAATTTTAAAAACATTTTCATTTCACACCTCTGAAAGACTTGAAGACAGGAGAGAGCGGGTGGGTCTGCTTGAGGTGTGATTCACACCCGAGGCTCTCTTCCCCCCAACACTCATGCATATTCATAATGCCAACCAGACTTCAGGTTTGAAACATGCCCAAGGAAGAGACTATTTTAGAGGCTCCTAAATAAGGCTGCTGTGGTTATGTAGCACTTTCTGTCCAAAATATCCCTCCTATTTACAAATATTAACCCATAACTTCTAAAGATAACAGGGAAGAAATTATTCTTACCTTTCTCTTGTCTATAAAATTATCAGGCAAAACATTTTTTCCTGGGGCTAGAGAGATGGCTGGCGATTTAAAGCACCTGCTTCTCTTCCAGAGGACCCAGGATTGATCCCCATACCCAAATGGTGGCTCATAACCATTCGTAACTCCAAGGGATCCAGTGCCCTCTTCTGACTACTGAGAACACGGTACACAGACAGACATGTAGGCAAAAAACATCCATCTACATAAAACAGAACAAATAAATCTCAAAACATTTTTTGAATTTCCCTAGAGCTATCTAAATAGTAGCTTTGAATTTTCAAGAGGATCACACTCCTCACTTCCCTTACCGGTTTAACCATCCAGTCACTCAGTCATCCACCCATTTTAAAGTTAGGAGATACCACTACCAGGATCCTGTAATAAAGCCAGCAGCAGGCTCACAGTATGAGAAGTGAGAAACCCAGCATTCTAGCAAGCTGAGAATCAGACAAAGAGACACATCAGTGTGAGAAGTGCCACAAATGATAAGCAACAAGAAGAATGAAGAAATGAATGCTTAATTTTGTTTCTAGCTAGGTTTAAATAAAAGCATGCCGAGAACAGAGTGCTCCTCACTCAAACGCGGAAGGGCTAGGGCTGATATCCCTATGGAAACAAGACAGGACTGGCACTTCAGCGAAGGAAGAAACAGGCGTGGCTCTGGAGACCCAGGCCAGCGCAATGCACTGGAAAGTTAGAAGGATTCTGCCCAAAGAGAAAACACTCAACTAAATACTGCTACTATGGGCCCTGTTCCCTGTAACAGTGTTGATTTATAACGTCTTTCAGTTGTTACTACTGAGGTTTTAAAATGTGCAAAGCCCGGAGCTAAATTCTAAAATCAGATAATGCCGTTTGGAAAAATCCACTGGTTTGCTTTCTGTTTGCTTGCTTTGTTTCGTTTTTTTGTCTTCCTTTAGTTTGTAAACTTCCTACAGGAAGCAACAACACCTCTTTCAAACGCAATCGCGCACTCGCCTAAAGCGCTACTACAGTGTCGTGCGTGTTCTGTACATGCCACAAACGCGTGTTGATGACATTCAGTTTCACGACTACAGCGTTGTTTTGTAACTTAGCCAGGAAACAGAGAAGTGCTGTGATTTAAACAACACACTATCCCACTTCGTCAGTGCCAGCAACACAGCCCAGAAGCCAAAACTCTGGGCTTGGAATCAGATGGCTGGGAACATTCTGGGACTCAATTATGAGCAGTGAGGAATCTTCCCTGCACTGAAGGAGCCCACACTTTGCAAGCGTGCATGGAAACCACGCATCCTTCTTATTATCCCTCCTGTAGACACGATTCATTTTCTTAGTGCGAAAGCGTACGTTTACCACCTGCTTTAAAAAGGGTATTTAACGTATTTATTATAAAAGAGAACTCCATCGTGTTTACTACTTATAGAAAGCACACGCCACGGGATCTTTTGGCATTTATAAGTGGTATGCAAAAGAACTGTCAATCGCCTAGATCGGCTGCCGTCTAATGAGAAACAGCTGCAAAACAAGCTCTCAGTTTACTGTTCTTTGTCCTGTGATGACCTTGCTATGCCCTCTTCATGCTGTGATTTCTCTTCCACCATTAGAAAGTTCTAAGTCATTTAACTATGTACACGGAAATCTTATTTCTTTTGCTCCTTTATCCCCTGCTTCCCAGTTGCTTCTCTCTTCCCTCCCAGCCTTCGCAACCCAAATTAATAACTTGCATCATTCTTATCTTTTTTTTCATTATTATTGCATTCTGTAACTTAATAACGAAAGACCCCCCAGAGTCAGAAGACTCTCACTCAAGTCTCAGAATAACACGACCTCCCAGGAACTCACGAGAGACCGTCCTTGCCGCAATCACAAAAGGTTTATTGACAGGACAGGAACCACTGCTGAAACTCATTTCCCATCCAGGAATAGAGGAGTTCGACCCAAGTAGCTAGGAGAGGGAGTATTTAGGGGAAGAAACCACAGCCCAAAGGGGGTAGCGAGGGCGTCATTGGAAAATTCCGAAAATACCGGTGATAATCACAAGGGGGTAACTCCCCATTTCTCAAGATTATAATCTAACTTTATGATTAGTTCCAGCTAGTTCCTGGAACAGAGTCACTGACCCAGCTAACCTAGATTTTTGGTTCTTCTCTCCCTGCTAGATTTTTGGCTCTATTTTTTTCTGCTAGAGGGATCTGGATTTATCCGGGTCTTTCAGTAACACATGTCACATGTAGATCAAGATAGACCAAAATCTATGTGGACAAACTCCTGCTTAATTGTATTTATATTCACTATAATTTACTTATTAGCAAGTCCATTTTTCTCATTATGAACATTTATTTAAACTTTCCATTCTTTTTAAACACTACAAAAATTATGCAATAAAATCCTTGGGTATAAATGTTTGGATTGTTATATTTTTTATTTGATGAAATGGGTTTGATGACTAGGATTTCTGAGTCAAAGGATATATGCACATACGCACATAACTGTATCCTTAAAACTCAGTAAAATTACCATTTGAAAGTTGGTCTTTTAAAGAGTGAAATAATTTTTCCTGCATGTCAAGCAACAGCAGGGATTAGCATACCTTAAAATCCATGTGGGTAGGCTGACTATAAAACAATACCTCATCGTTCCTCAAACATACAATTTCATGAATGTTAGGGAGGCTGGGCTCTCTTCATAATGTTATATGCCACTTGAACTATTTCTACCCTGAGTTTCTCAGTAGTTTTGCTATCGACTTGTTTTCTTTAGGTGTCAGTTTGAAAATGCCCCATTTGAAATGTCTAGACACTCTCTTCACTTGCACAGCAGGCAGCTCTGACCTCTCTGTCCAGACAGAGTTCATGGATCCCCCGCCTCACCATAGCTAAAGAACTGCAGTGATGAGGGAGTGAATGTCCATGATTAAGCAAATAAAAACAATTCTCAGAACCGGACGTTAGCAAGCATTTTTTTATACCTGAAGCTGTCACAAGAACTTCCTGCATCCTCTCTTTTAAAAAAGAGCACATTTGGCCAGGATTTTCTGTATGTACCTGGGGTGATAAACATGAAGATGGAAGCCTACAGTGAGGACTGCCAAGCAGAGATAAGTAAGTACACCCTGAGATACCACACACAGCTACTGTAGGCCTCTGGATTGCTTATCTTCCTATTGCTTGTTACATGAGATAAAGGAAGACACCATTTGTTTAATTAGCTTACAATCCTCTTGAACATATTCTATTACAACATTTTATAACCACACTGTTTACATATTGAATTTGCTAAGGGAATATTTTACTATAAAAATAAGTTATGTTATGCTATAAATTATATATATATATTAAACATGCAAGAATCTGGGATTTAAATTTCCTTTACTAACTAGAAAAATGACAATCACCACTAGATTGTGCAACTAACAAATTTTCCTCTAACATTTTTTTAAAAAATATTTTCTTTGACTTCTTTTGGAATTTGCTTATGAAATGAGCTAGTTTCTCACTATGTTTATTTCATATGGACAGACAGTTCTGCTTTTACCATTTGTCTAATAAACGCTTCCACCGCTGCACTATAAGAACACCTTTGTAAAGGCTCAAATCCCCACACACTCTGGGGATGATCTGGAGTTATTTCTCTCTGTTTTTCACTAACTCACTTATCTCTATATCAGGATGATATACAATTTCTTTCTTTTTTATTTTAGCAATGGTTTTATTTTAGAATTGTCTCAGATGGCCCATCTTCAGAATCTCCTCTCTCAAATTTCCATGGCTTATGTTAGGACATTAACTTTTCCATGTGAACTTCACTATTATTCTGAGCAATTAAGCAAAGACTTTCTTTAGGCATGCAGTAGGCAAACACTATGTTGTCCAGTCAGCTCACTCAGACCAGACTTATGCTTGGTCACACACCATCGATTTTGTAGTTAAGAAAACACATGGGCTATTGTTGAATGCATTCTAGATACTTTAGGTTTTAATCTATAATCATTTCCCTGCATCTCATTGTCCCAGAGAAACCAAACAAAAACCCCATTTCCAGATGCTCTCTTTCTATCTCTCTTTCCTTTCTCTTCTTTTCTTCCCTTCCCTCCATTTTTTTCTTTCCTTGGTTTCTTTTATTTATATTCATTTAAATATATGTTATTGATAAAAGCAATAGAGCTAAAAGTATAAATTCATCAAAATAGATCCGAGGGAAGGAAGAATGTATTTATCACATTTCAGGGAAGCCTTCGAAGCGACTTTTTTTTCCTCTAATGTAAGCAAGGCAGTGGAAACCCCAACACAGGGACCAGCTGAATAACACAGTCAAGGGTCAGACTCAGCCCTGGGTGGTGCCAGACTTGCTGCCTTTTCCTTGGCTTTTCTCTGGGCACTTTCTCCAATATTTCTTCACTTCACACTTGCTTCCTACTTAGGCATTCATTAGACTAATTAACTCAAATGCAAAAAAGTGATAAAAATAGCTTAAACTCTGCCCCCATTAAAGAAGAAGTTTCTTCTATACTCCGTATCATCGAGAATGTGGTCTTCATTTTTAGGGCTGCTGCAAGACAAAGGAAAACACTTCATCCAGCTCTGAGCACACTGGGAAAAAGACTTCACATCCTGAATCTGGGCTGCAAGCAGTTTAGGTCACCGAGCCTTTGCTCAGTCGGGAGTGTTTCCTCTGTTGGACAGAAAAAAAAAATCAAACTAAAATGTACAAACAGGAAACCCTCTTATCTCTAGAAAGCAAGAACTTTTGCATGTGGGGTTTATTTCTCTTGGCTAGAAATTTACTTCTACATGCTATGAGACACTAAAAAGTAAAGGAGGTAGAAGAGGGAAAAAACAAAGCCCGACTCAACCAGCACTACCACCTCATCATCCGGCATGTGTTAGAACATTGTGTACAGTCCAGGTGATCCGCCAATGGGTTTCAAAGAGTGATGTCATTATATATAACATTCCAGCAATTGTGTTGGTATCAGCTATAGGACTGAGAATGGCCCGCACCACACATCTTTCAATGACTCTGGTTTTATCGTGTGCAAAAGGTAGAGAGGACACAAGAATTATTTCTGTACATTCCTTTTTTACTATTTCATACTTGTAATTCTGTAGTACCGCTGGAGGGCTTTCTCTTAAGATCTAATTCCTATTACAAAACAGAGAATGACAGCAAGACAGAGAGAGACAGACAGACAGACAGACAGACACACACACACACACAGAGAGAGAGACAGACAGACAGACAGACAGACAGACAGAACCTGAGAAAGAGTGAATGCAGATGTCACACTTGGCTTTGGCTGTCAACTTCACATAGCCAAGTGTCACCTAAGAAATGAGCCTCAAGTGAGGAATCATGTAGATCAGATTCTCCAGTGGGCATATCTGTGGAGAATCCTCTTGATTGATAGTTCATGTAGAAGGGACTAGTTCACAGCAGGGGGCATCACTCTCTGGCAAGGTGACCCTGGGCTATTTAAGAATGCTAAGGAAGCAGGAACTTGCCCGTGAGTGAGCCAGGAACCCAGGAAGCAAGGAAGAAATGTTTCTCCACAATTTCTGTTTCACGTTTCTGCTTCAGTGCTGGCTTTGACTTCCCTTAGTAAGACTGTGATCTGTAAGCCAAACGCAACCTTTCTGCAGGGTGTTTTATCACAGCAACAGAATGAGGTGGAAGATCTGGGTACTCCCCTTTCCTCTGTCTGTCCTGCACCACTGGAAAGCCCAACACACAGCATGTATAGAGATTTAATTACGGTCAGAATTAAAACATGGAGTCTGATTCTGTGCCTGGAGGGAAGTCGGTACATGTAATTTTGAAGTACAATTTCAAGGGCATGGTGAGACCTGTAGACTGGGTTTTTCCTACTAATTGGGCCCTAAGTGAGGGGCCTGTGTATTTCAAGGGGGTCTCACGGGGCTATTTGCTTTCTTCCACCTCCTCAGAACAATGCATAAAAAGAGAAAAAGCCCTTCCAACCAAAAAGGTATTTTGAGATGTGACAGTTCTTGATTTGTGACAAGTTCACTGGGTTGATCGAGAGAGGCATTGATTAGTATACCAAATCAATGAGGCTGGATCAACTCAGGCACCACAAGTACAGTTCTTTCTAGAAATTATTAGCACCTACAATTCCTATAGGTGTAATATCACAATGAATCTGTGTTCTTTAAAGATTTCTAGTACTTCTCAAATCTTGGATTTGGCTGAACTATTTCCCTAACAAAATGTGTAAACCAATAATATCTTTGCCCATGCTGTTCATTAGTGGAAAAAAATATCCATCCAAATCTACCATTTCAAAGCTCAGCTAAAATTCCAGTATCCTTGTTGTGGTTTGAAGGAAAATGTTCTCCATACAGTCATATATTGCAATGTTTGGACTACAGTTGGTGGAACTATTTGGAAAGGATTAGGAGGTGCGGTCTTACTGAAGGAGGTAGGTTACTAGAAGAGGGCTTTGAGGTTTCAAAAGCCTATGCCATCTTTTCTCTGTCTCCTACTTGTGGGTCAGATGCTAAGTCTGCCTGTCTACTGCCATCCTCTTCCCTGTGATGCTCGTGGACTTTATGCCTGAAACATGAGTCTAGATTAAACCCTTTCATTTATAAGATGACTTAGTCATGATGTTTGCCATAGCAATAGAAAAATCACTAAGATACACACGATTACCTATCTTCCTGTTTCCACACAGTGCCTTTGTTCTGGATATCTTTAACACCTTCTATGGCTAACACTCACTTGGAAATAACTATGCAGGCATGAATGTCTAATGTTCTTGGAATTTTAGAATTAGAGGAATTTAAAAAGACTAACTTTAATCTCCTATTTTTTTTGCATAGGCATCTGCTATGATATATAATCTCCAACTCATACTAATAGCTGCTTTTGGAAGCTTTTCTCTAGAGCTATATTGTAGACATATATGATACAGAATAAGCATTTCATTAGTCATGCCCCTGATAAATGGGAAGATTGAAAGAAGTTGAGGAAACTCTGAATAATTCTTCTGTTCTAGATAGTTCATATAGACACCTTTCTGCACCACACCACAAATCTGAAAGTCAAGATTAATGATCTGACATTATAAATATATATAAAAATATGGTGGTGACTTGCTCAAAATCTTGTACTTAAACTAATTGGCAGAAGGAAAAATGAAATACCAAAGATATCTTATTTCTTATTTTTTACATTGCTTAACATCTTTCTTCCTTTTGCTTTACTGAGAATTAAATCTAGAATAATTGTGCACATTTGGCAAGTATTTTACCACTGAGCTATTTCTCCAGCCCTCTGTTTAAAAATATCTATTCCACAACTTATCCTAAGAAAAGTTATTATAAGCCAATCAATGCCAATCTTACTAATCCTTGGAGCATAGCTATAAACAGGGAGTCTTCTCAATATTTATTCCAATAATCGTTTTCACTCCTCTAAACTTAAAATAATGAGTAAAAAATACACATTTTTTACATGTACAAGAAGAAACAATATTCCTCTTTAATTTTCTGGTTAGCATATTCAAGCATCAAGGTCATTATTTATGACTGTGACTCACAATAGAATCTTTAGGAAAATTTCTCATTCTGATTACCGTAACAATACCAGTGGGAAGAAAAGAGGAAATGATCAAAAAAGATGCATCATTGGTTAAATTAGGCTTGACCCTCAGACCAAGAATGAGGCAGTCTGATGTGGAAACACTTGGACCACCTCTTGACTGCCACAGAATGCTAGCAAATCTCATTTTCCTGCCCCTATTATGTGGAGAAGTTTGGAAAATACCCAACTACCAAGAAAATGCATCTTGAATTCTCTCAAGATAGATATTAGTTAGAAGTAGATATTTTAGGATGTTTGATAAAGAACAACAAAAAAAAAAAAATCAAGCCAGTCGGTGGTGGGGTATACTTTTAATCCAGAATGCAAGGAAGCAGAGGCAGGTGGATTTTTGTGAGTTTGAGGCCAGCCTGGTCTACAGTGTGAGTTCCAGGACAGCCAGAGATACATGGAGAAACCTGTCTTGGAAAACGAGAGAGAGAGAGAGAGAGAGAGAGAGAGAGAGAGAGAGAGAGAGAGAGAGAGATTCATGAAATGAACCAGGATGGAACTGAAGGCATCTGCAGAGAGAATGTAGAAAGAATTCCAGTTTTAATACCACAGCACATAGAATGCCTTTGCCTCCATCCCCAGTTGCATTGCAATGGCCATTTGTAAATCATTTTTAATTGTCTTATTAAGCAGCTTAGAGTGAAGCAATCAAAAGCATGTGGCGTTTTGAGACCTGGCATAGCCATCAGGCACGGATCAGCAGGCAGGATAATAGAAGATGCAGGATTATATAACCAGTTATGGTCAGTAGGGAAGGTGCTTTGGAGAAAAAGTGGTACCCGACTGGCTCCAAGGAGATGCTGTTCTATAACAATATGAAACCTGATGGTTCCAGAGAATGAAGACCCACTTCCTTACATGTGCACACCTACCAGTCACATGGTCTTTGATGCCTGTGCTGGAAAAAGCCAACTGTCAAAAGCAGTGATTTCTGTTCCAGGAGAAATTACTCCTGCAGTGTTCTGACTCATGACATAATGTGTTTTGGCCAGAGGCCCCCAATACTGAATTTTGTTTGTGTGTGTGAGGTTCCAGTAACATAATCAAGTATTTGAATCTCTTCTTCGATGAAGATACTGAAAAGTGTCTAACAGTGGGGTCTTTCTGAGATGAAATGCAGCAAACACACCAAGGTAACACAGTGAGGGACTAGGAGTTGTAGCAGAATCTTAGTAAAGTGCTGGCTGCAGAAGCTTAAGGACAGGTGTTTGTTACCTAGTAACCCCCCGACACACACACATACACATCAAAGTGGACATGGTGATTTAGGTATTTAATCCCAGCGCTGTGTAGGAAGAAACAGCAGGATATCTGGGACTTTATGGCTAAAAAGTATAGCTAAATTTGCAGGCTTCTGGTTCAGCGAGAGACCTCATCTCAAATAAATAAATAAATAATACATTAATAAAAATAAGATGGAAAACAATTTAGGAAGACATTCAACACAAGCATATGCATGCACACATATGAACACCCACACATACCAACAGATGCACATATAAAAGAGCATAAGGTACTGGACAAATACATATGGAGGACCCTGTAAATGTACAAGTCTTCAGAGATTATCAGTTACTAGGCAGTAAAAATTTTAAACTCAGCCACCAAGAGTTTGGTCAAAAATTAGGAGTGTTAAAATGAAAGCATTTATATAATTACTGCCAATGTATTTATAAACACATCAAGAAGAATTTTGTTTTAGTACATTAGTGGGGGAAAATGTCTCACCTTCAAGATTCTATTTCTAAATTATATGCTGTAACATAAATAGTACATGGTTTTTCCATCTTTTCTCTTTATTGCCTAGCTATAGGAAAAATATTTTATTTTTTCAATAAAAACACTCAGTTCATATGTATGGCAGTCTTGGAAATCCTGATTACTATGTATTTTTGAATAATGATCCATTGATTTATCCTAACTTTAGATTGTTAAATAACTTAATCAGTTATATGACAGAGTTATATTTCACTGATGTGAAGAAAGAAGGGAAAGTAAGTGGGCAAATTCCTTTTGTATATATTCATTCTCATTTATATAAGGGATGGCTCCTTCTCCCTAAATATTCCCTCTAGATCTGACTTTGAGGACAGCATTTAGGAAACATTTTGGTATACTATCACTGAAGTGCTTCCATGAAAATTTTGATGCTCTTTTAAGTAGTTATATTCCAAAACTTCTCAAAATGACTTCATTAAGTAAAAGTGAAGTAATTTAATTGGGCACTCTAGTGAAGTGGACTGACTGTGTACCCTTAGAAGGATGATGGAGGAAGCTATCAGAAGCTGTGTAAGCAGATACATAAGTTATGGCTGATCAGAGTAACTTAAGAAGTAACAAGCAACAGGCATACCAGGTTGGTTACACAAGGGAAAATATAGAAAATAGTCACAGCATTTGTGAAGAGAGTAGAATCAAATCGGCAAACAATGATAAGTCCTGGTAAGGAGGAGATGTTCAGCACAAGGCTGAGAAGGAGGTAGAAGATAGCGAGGAACATTCTGCACATTGTTGAATAAATGGATGTAGAACAGGTTGTCAGTTTGAAGGACACATGGGACCAGATAAGGATGATGATATCATAGCCAATGCTATCTTTTATTATAACAATTATTTTTAGACAAAGAGCACTATTAAGAGGGATGGTAAAGGAGCCTGATTTTTATCCCCATTCTGCCACTTTCTCCAGTTCATTAAATGGAAGAAATTGATTCAGCAGAGCTAATTTTGTAATTAAAAAGCTTATCATGGTTTTCTGTAATGAGTTAAGTAAACAGACAGTAATTCAGTTACAATATTTACACAGCTTATACCAGGGGACATTTGCTTAGTAAATTAAATAATATGGGGAGCGAGAGGAGATAAATTTAAAATGGGGGTGGAAAAGTATACCAAGGGCAATCAGGAATTCAGGACAGACAGGTTGTCCCTAAACTTCTCACATTGATGTCAAGACAGAACCTTCGCCATTTGAGTTCCTCTTGAGCCAGGATATTTGATGGTCAGTGCCTTCATTAGGTTGTTTTTATATTAAAAATTGTGTTTACATTATTAGCCTGGGGACAGATGAAATATCTACCTGAGACTAAAAGATAACAACTTTCTTTTCCTAGTTGAAGAAACAATTTTCTTAAAATGCCAATTTTTCTCCAAAGGCTCTATTGCAGTATTATCCGAGAGGCATACACAATGTTACAAAGAAGCTAACAAATAATGGAGGGATGAAATCGAACAACTGGAAGCTTAGATAGCTCCAATTCTAGGTAGACTATAGTCACTAAGGTGGCAGTTTCCAGATAGCCTCATCTCACACCACTCACAATCACCTCCCAGTCCTGAAAAACATTAAGACCCATATCGCTAAAAAGGTAGAAGAACATTAAAAATAACAAATAGAGGGAAAGGAACAGAAATGTAGAGGATGAGGGATGGAGCAGAGGAAACATTTTGGTTAAGAGAGGGGAAAGGAGGAAACAAGCTAAATAAGGAGAGGCAAGCTGGGGAAAGAGAAGAAGACAGACAAAGAGAAGAGAAGAAGCCACTGCCTTGAAGCCACATCTGGGCAAGATCATTGACTTGCATGATATTGCTAAATTTTGAAAGATTATGTCAAACAACCTTCGGAAAACACTGCCTTGAAGTATGACACAGGGCCCTAATATTCTATCTGAATGCTCTGCTTAGAGGTAGCTGGCCTTTGAACTGAGCCCATGGCTGCCCTTTCCTAGTAGATGCTACTCCTGTTTTGCTAAACTCAGTGTGACTTCACTGTCATGACTCTGTTACTGTAAATCAGTGCTGACTAGGGGACTCTCAGTTTCCTTGATACCCATTTTGTAGTCTCATTTAGTCAGAAAGCATTCAGAACCACGGACAGCTCCCGTCTCCCAGGGAGGATAATATACATAAGTTTGGCACTGCAATTTGATTCACACAGGAGGGATTCATTACAGAGCAAAGCACACAAGTATTTTTGTTCAGCTGAGAACATTTTTGGCAGTGAGAGAATATGATCCACACCCAGAAAATTTAAATGATAATCCAAAATAAGACCTTCATATAACTGACCACACATCTCATCGTGTTCTATGTTGCTCTGTCCAATTTCTCTGGGCCACGTCAAACTCAACTAATGACATCAAACAAGTTTCTTCTCATTATATTTATTTTCATGATACACACTGGAAAATGGTAACTAAAGCAATTCATGAGAAAAGTCTTTTACCTTCAGGATAAAATCAGCAGAGCCACATTCTCCAAGACCCTACATTTTAGGCATCTGGAGAACCTGGGGGTAAAGATAAAAACACTTGTCCCAGAATCAATTCTAGAAATATATCCTGAAAATCTGTGATGTTTAGAGAGTAGGAATATATCCTAGGGAAAATACAGCTTGAAGAACCGCTCCACTTCACCCTCCTTGTTCACCTAGCCCCAAAGCAAACTAAGCTGTTAGTTTAAAAGAGGGAAGTCATGTTCCTGATGTTTTAATCCAAGGCTATGCATTATATAGAGAAATAACAAGAACAGAAAAGACTGAGTCAGCATTTTAAGCTGCATGGCTTCATTAGCATGTTAGGAGGTTCTCTTGAGCAATGAACCTCAGGGAAGCTCTGCTTTATTATTAAGGCTCCATTCTTTAGAGCCACTGAAAAGTGGTAGCGAGTCATCAATCATCACTTTACATAAACCAGCTATTTAGAGAATATAGGAAACCACTATTATATCTGGTAGAATAGTAGTCATGACCTTCTTCCAAGAGTCTTGTGCACTCTGCTGTCTATTTGTTTCTACTTCTCTTCCTATGCTGCACCAGCCTACCACATGGACCATCTGTCAGCTTCTTCCAACTAACGAACCGTCTTAAGAATCTGGGTATCATTTCAGATCCTATTTTTTCAGGTTAAAAGCAGTAAGTTGCAGATGGCAAGTGATTATTTCTTTCCTTTAGATTACTAAATATTGGGTAATTCTGTCATGAGTCACATTAAAAAAAGAACAAGTGATGTTATATGGCACCTACTCAATATGAACATATGCAAAGAACAGCTCCACATCCAGACATCCATTCAGCAAAAGATGGAAGGATTCCACTTGAGATTTCACAGTGAGAGAATGTGTGGAGTCCAGTGAACCCTAAAATCACCATCACACCTTGCATGAGGATGCCAACAAAGAAAGAAACAAAAGAGGGTCTGATTCAGGAGCTTAGTGATAGATGAGTGCTTAGTGTGCCCGAAGCTCTGGGTTACAAACTTTTAGAACAAGAAGAAAAAAGACAAACTGGTAGTACAACTGCATTATGCTCAATCATAATAGGAAAGATGTTGAACAGACTCATTTAGAAAGTCTGGGAAAATAAGTCAGGTCAGAGCATAGGGCTAAACTGTTAGCTCTCTTTTCTAATCACACGTAACAGATTTTCAGTGAAGGCTTTTTATATTGGACATACACACACGCACACACACACACACACATTTCAGAATTGTAGACTTAAAATTCCCAGCTTCCGCTTGTCTTTTAAAATTTAAGAAGCCACTTAAAGACCCTACATAATTTAGTTGAAGGCTGCTTTAAAAGCCCCCTGGAAGGTGCAGTGCTGCAGAGGTTACAGGCCCAGGAAGAAATATTTTCCAATGATGGGAAAAAAGAGGGGAGGAACCCCTCAACTACTCCAAACTATTGGTTAGAATTTCCTCTGAGTGATTTTGCTTCAATTATTTGAATGTTCCAAAGACATCAGATTGGGTAACAGTTCTGGTTACTTGAGGCACTATTTTTCTACAATCAATGTCTCTTAACATTTTGAACTACTCAATAGAAGAGTTTTTAAATATTTCTACAGAATTGAACTGACCAACCCAGTTAAAATGAATCATGAATACTTTTCACTGGAGTGAGCTGTGTCCTCAATTCCCATTATAAATATGAAAATATAGCAAAGGACATATGTGCAGATGAGTATAGCCATTTAATCATGTGCAAAGCCTCCAAACATCAGCCATCTATCTCCAAGTCAGGCCTAGTGACATAAACCTGTCATCCAAATACTTCAGAGACAGGATTAAGAGTTCAAATCAGTGTCAGACACAATGGGATTCAATGACATCTAGGCCAGCCTGGCATATATGAGAACTTGTCTCAAATAAAACCAAGAGCAAATCAAAACAGCATAGAAAGAATAAGTCAACATATTTAAGTTATGCAAACAAGCTCAATAGTAGAGAATGGTGCTTATGCTACAGGTAAGTGTAACAAGTAAATGCTTAACTTTGTAGTATATACAATAAAGGTTTTCATTAGGAAATTTTCATATACAGGTATCATTGGAACTTGTTCATATCCATCTCTTTTTCATCCTCCACACCTCATTGGTTCCTCTTCTCTGCCCAAATAGTCTCCCTTATGATTTCATATCACATATACATATTTAAGTATGTATACATGTAGACAAAGAATAATATTCACAGTAACATCTAGACAAGTATATGAGTAAAAATACACATTTTGTCCTTATCCTTCAAGTACTTTTCTTGTTCTCCTCTTCCCTTCTTCTCAGACTTCCTACTGCCCTTTCATAGTCACATTTCTCCTTTGGATTTTTATAGGTAATTTTAATAAATAATGACACTAAAATATGCATCTTAAGGAGTATTTTTTTGAGCTTTAACAGAAAAGAAAAAGTTCAGGTTCACACGTGGTGGGCATTGAATTGTATTCTCAAAATGAATTCTACCAGCAGCATATACCATGTGAGCCCTCACTAACAATTTGGTTAGATATTTGATGTGGGATTCCCCTCTGTATGCTGTGAATGCCATTGGTAAATAAAGAACCTAATTTGGGCCTATTGCAGCACAGAATAGGGCAAGGCGGGAACTCCTAGCAGAGAGAGGAGGAGAAAGTAGGCAAAGACAGTGAGAAGCCATTTAGCAACCACAAGAGATGGGTACCAGATGGAACCTTACTGTTAGGCCACAACCATGTGGTGATACACAGACGAATAGAAATGGGTTAATTTAAGATTTAAGAGCTAGCCAATAAGAAGCATGAGCTAACAGACCAACTAGTGTGGTGATAATACAGTTTCTGTGTGATTATGTTGGGTTGGGGAGGTCGGGAAATAAACAAGCAGCCTTCATCTACAGATATTCATGAGTAGCAGCTTGCATACAATCAAATTTTCATTAAAAATAATGTCTTTTAGGAAGGTGTGAAGTACCTTGTCAGGGCCTTTCCTACGTTAGCTGAGTGCTGGTTTTGATTCTACAGGGTAGAAAAAAATCACTTGCTAGAACATTACTCCTGAAACAAGAAGAGGGGTGTAAGATGACTTAACAGAGAGACAAAATTTTCCTCATAATAGAAACAAAAGTACATTTTTCTAAGGTCCCATTTTTCTAGATGAAAAAAAGTCCTGTCCCATCCTTGCCCCTTGTGAAGCTGTATATTAGGGGAATAGCATACAATGCTTAAGTGAGATATGGCATATGAAGACCTTATCTAAGATACCTGCCCATGACAAAAATCTATGTCCTGCTTAAAAAAAATTACTTCTCTGATCTTTTGTTATAAGCACTTGCTTATATGTTCATATTTTTCATCTCCATTATCTTTCCCAACAGCGGCTCTAGGATATTTTTTTTTAACCAGGTTAAAATGTAAGATTTTAAAACAATGTACTTGGTATGAATTTTGAATCACTCATCAAATAAATTGAACTCTGCTAGTTTTGACTTTAGAAAGTTGATGTGGGAATTAAATTGCAATACCCATATAAAACATTTACAGATCTGAAAATACAACAGTCTAGTGGTTTTTGCTATAGGCATTGGTTTACTTTCCACATTAGAGTCTTTGACTTAAATAAGAAAACCTCATGTTCCTTTAAGGAGAAAGTAAGGCAGGGAAGACTTTTAAGTAATATTTAAGAATTAGAATGTAAAAGAATTGGGGTCACATTATTGAAAACATCTTGGGATAAAGATAAGATTCTCCATAAACTATCTATGGATTCACTAATGTTTGTGACTACTGCATTCGATTCACTAAACTATATCAAGCCAAAGTGAAAGAAATACTAAATCATACCGAATCACACATAGAGAAAATGAATAACCTTATGCTTTCTTTTGATTTATCTTTGCTCATTCAGAAAACTAGTACTTACAAATTAAAAAAAAAAATGAAACTTGGTCAGACTCAATTGTTTCGTTTTGTTTTTGTTTAATGAGGGGAGAATAAATCATGGATTCTGTCGGCTTATATTACTAAGTGGCTGAAATTTAATAACATAGCTTGCTTATATTGCATTTATCTTTAATATTGTCTTTTATTTATGAGAAGTGAGACTGGTTTCCTATTTACCTTGATGTTATATACGCTGCTCTTAAAATTAGTATATTTCTTTTTAAGAAAAACAAATCAACCTAAGATCATTGAATAAACAGTACAGATGATAAGTGTCTTTGGCAAATACACTGAAGGCAGTGTTCAAATAAGAAGGGTAATATGAGTCACACAACCCTTCCCCATGCTGCTCTTTGAGTAAGAACTTGAATTCCATGAGTTCCATAGGTCCTTATATGAAATATGTATTTTGCCTGTCATTTTACTTAGTATTTTTTTTTCTGGGATTTTATAGGCTCAAATCTGTTTGGTTTTCTTTTTCTTTTTTCAGGTTGAGAGTGTCTCCTGGTGGACATTTCTACAGAGACAACCATCTGCAGATGTCAACCCTCCAGGTTTCGGGGGTCGCTCCACCTTAGTAGCAGCAAGACTCAAGAGTGATGAAGAGCTGCTCCAGGTGACATCAATTTTCTGTGACGAGGAGAAAAAACCTCCAAAGCTTAGCCATGAATAGAAAGTCACAACCTTCGGAATGAAAGGTAACCTGTGCGCTGGCCTCTCGGTCTCTGTACACTCACAAGTGATCCCCAGGGGAGTATACAGAAAGAGGAAAACGTGTTCAGAAATTCAAGACCCTCCAAGCTTTGCCATGCTACTTTACCTCTCGTTTAAAGGATGAAGCCTTAGTGTCACAAGGTGAAGGTTAGGGAGTTTCACTCACACATGGAAAGGTGATTTTGATCTTTTGGGTATCATCAAAATGTGTTTCAGATGGGATCGATTAACTAAATTTGATGGTAATGTAATCCAGTTAAGTTGCATTTTGTGATTTGAGACAGGGTGGAGATGATGTCAGTTTTGTGATGGGAAAACTACAGTCAAGGGAGGCTAAGTGAGGTCCAGAGGGGCATGTCACATATCAAAGCTCCTACAGTAGCCTGGCGGTTATACAAATGAGGGGATAGTCTTGCCATAACAGAAGAGGGATTTCAGGTCACGAAAGAAAATTTAAAGCATATGACCTAACAGGAGGCATCATAGTTCCAAGTGTTCCACAATCTATTTCCACAAACAGCACATAGTTTCGGGTTAGACTCTGCCCTGGAGAAACCCTGCCAACTTTTCTGGCAATCAGAGTTGGAACAAGTCTCCAACTTTGTCAGTTCAATTGGATTCCTTGAAGACTTATTGAGCTCCTTGTGTGTTCAATAATCTCTGCACTCTAAACGCTTAAATTCCAGTTAAGACATTGACAATAAGCTATCAGATATAGTTATATAAGCTGTGGATTAAGCATCCCTAAAAAGAGCTGTTCACATCCAAATGAAGTGAGTCGAGGTGAGTAGGACAACATTACACAACCATCCCCAAGCACCCTAAGTTAACATTTCTGATAGGTAAAAAGGTCTGTACAACAATTAGGTTTGATAAGAGGAGTAGAAAAGTACTAATTGCTGGTAAAGACAACGGTGTGAAATGTTATAGATTTTTGGTGAGTCCTAAGCTCTTTGTAGAAAAATCATCTAGGAAAGCCTCAGACAATCTAAACTAACTCATGTCATTCAGACTTGATCTGCAAGACTGCTATTTTTTCCAAATCAGGATTTTTTTTTTCTTTTAGCTCCATAGTTACATTGGTCTTTTAATTTTCTCATGTCTAGATTTCTAGCATGCTTGAGGTGAGCTAAAAGATACATTAGGAATAATGGAGATGGGAAACTACCTATGAGTAGTTCGTTACAGCATTTGGAGAAGGTCAAATGAAGAAGAGATGAGCCAAGGAAGATGACAAGAGAGTCTCAAGTCTAAGAGCATCTAGAAATTCTCCCAACTCCCACATCAGCAGTCAACTGACCCAGCATTGGCTTCTTCACAATAACATTCCAGCATAGGTGGCTGGTGTCCAGGGATGACAGATCAGGAACCTCAGTGACCTTATTCTAAGCATTAGCACAGTACCTCAATGAGGACAGCATTCATGTGACAAGGACATTCTTCTCTGGCTGTGTGGAAATTCTTTCTGTCTCTGAAGTAACAATGAACGATATTCACTTAGCTTTAACTCGTCTGCTTGATAGATTCTCTTTCTAATATGCATATGGACTCACATTAATAAAAGTGTTATAAGCATTTTTTCCCAAAACCTAGCTTGTATTTTATTTTTTTTCCTAGCTTGTATTTTAAAATACTTTTAGAAGAACAGAGACGTGTTTTCAAAATGGCTGTGGTTAGATAGCTTTAGGAATACATTTTAAAGTTAGGGTGGTACAAGCCAGTTATTAACCCATGCATGACCCAGATAATTTTAGGAAGGGTGAGTTTCTTTGCAAATCAGAACTATGCCCTGGGAATTCAGTCGCTACCTCACTGTTCATCTTCCCCAAATCAGGGACTTGTTGTCACTTGGATCTGTTTTGTGAACTCTTGAATTTTAGTAGTAAGGGAGTGATGACAAATTACTTAATCATGCTCCAAAGTAAGTTGTAACCCACAGGGGTCATTTCAATGTCTTCTACCTCTACCCGACTTTTGAAACCATGTTGTACTCTGTGTGGAAATATTTTATTTATTCACAACACATAAAACAGTGTGTATGAATCCATATTTGAGCATGTGCTGAATCTGTGTGTGTGTCTGTGTGTATGTGGGTGTGTGTTACAGTCTATTACAGACAGGTAGAAACTCCTCCATGCTATTTCAAAACAAATTCTCTTTAAGGGAGTCCATTTTGCTTTCACATGGCTATCAAACGAAGCAATAAATAGATAAATAAATAAAAAGCTTGAATATTTAACAACAACTTTGTACCCAAAGGACTGACTTCTCCAGTGTATACACACATTGAGAGATGACATCATATCCCACACATATGTAAAATTACCATTTCTCAGTTAAAAATAAGATAAATACAAAGTGAGTGAGGATCTCTTTAGAGAAGGAATTTTAATAACGCAAATAATAAGATAATGAGATGTAAAGTGGTTATTGATGAGTGGTGAGAGCTTGATACCCTGGCACCTGCAATTGAAGAGAAATCAAATTCTGACACCAATCAATCAGGCCCCACTCACCTCTTTCCTATAAAAACATGTCAATAAACACATACCTATTCTTAATATCAAAGGCATAAAACGATTCCTGAGCACGATCACATTTTTAAACAAAATGTCATTCAGAATATTTATAAAGATGGCAACTTCTAGAAATCTCTTTCCAGCTAATTTTGGATTTCTATAAAGGATTGCTTGTCGTATATAATGCTGGGGTGGGAATCCTGGACTGGTGCAATTTACATGAAGATGGCAATTCAGATTCTGCCTTCATTTAAGTGATAAGTGGTTTCAAATTATTTTGATTTTTAAGAAAAGTTTTAAATTGTCTAACTGATTTAGTTTGCCTTATTAGAGTTTTCCTGCTTCTATTTAATGAGGCTGTAATTTCCTTTAATTTTTTCACCTCTAATTGGGTTAGCAGTGTCTACAGAGATCTAGCAGTCCTTATTTTTAGCTCATGTGGTGGATCTCCTGCAGGGAAGCTGAATATCCTCCATCGCCAGGTCAGATGGCAACTTTGTATGGAAGGTGGGAAGGTGAACAAAGGCTGGCAGTGCGAATTGGTGACTTTGGTTTGAATGTGAGGAGCGAGCTTCAGGGGGTGTCAGTCACATCTCCTCTAAGCCTGCTTCCCACAAGTCTCCATAGCTGTGCTCCCCATAGCTCCAATGCAAAAAAATAAAAAAATTCTGAACTATTCATTGAAGTGGTACAGGAAGAGGAGCGGGGGAGGAGAGAGTTGTTTGTGAGGATCAGAATAAAAAACACCCCATTTTCATTATTTCCTCAATTTCAAAAGTTGAACCTGACCCTGCCCAATAAGGAATCTGCTTCTCGTCATACAGCAACGGAGCTCAGTAAGAAAACGGTTGAGGTAATCCAGGAGTGACAGACACCTAGCACATTGGCACTTGGTGATATGAATACCCATACTCACGTTCAACCATGTGGCAGAGCAAGAAGGAGCTGCATTAGATCTGTTTTGCCAGTGTTCCATGTGAGAACTCTTTGGCTAAGGAAATAAAGGAAGATGTACCTCTAGTGACTGGAGTGAGAAATGTCCTTTATAAACTTCTGTATTTAAATGCTTGTTACTCAATGTGTGGCTCTCTTTGGGGAGTTTATATGCATCCTAGGTGCAGCTTTGCTGGGGAATCACAGCACTGAAGGAAGGGTTTAATAGTTAATACCCTGCTCCATTTCCAGTGTACTCTCTCTGCTTTCTATTCTGCTTGTGGTTGAAGACAGGAATGAACTGCCTGCTCTGGCGCCTGCTATGGTGCCTCCCGTGCCGTGGACTCTCTAGAACCGTAAGCCAAAATAAACTCTTACATAAGTCGCTTTTGTTCATGGTACTTTTTTCTCAGCAATGGAAAAATAATATAGTATCATTTTAGGACATTTGAGTTCCTCTGGAATGACGTCAGAAATGGTTATTATGCCTCAACCTATTGCCAACCCCAAAGTATATTGTTGACCAATATGTTTTCTCTCTTTGTCTCTCTGTCTCTCTGTGTCTGCCTCTCTCTCTCTCTCTCTCTCTCTCTCTCTCTCTCTCTCTCTCTCTCTCTCTTTCTGTGTGCACTTTAAAACAAAAAAAATTTTTTAAATGTTTCTAGATAGCTCCTCCCTCTAAATAGTAACGTTTGCATTTCCAAACAGATAAAGTGAGTTTTAAAGAAAAAAAAAAGATATCAACTTTGGCTCAAATGTAGGAAGCTAATATAGTCTTTAAGGTGGATGTATGGGGAGAAGACATTAAAAAGAAAGAAAGTTAAGATGTAAGGCAAGCTAGAACATCTATGTGGAAAGAGATGGGATGCTTATAGAGTTGATGTCTAAATGACAGGAAAAAAGAGCATTTTTTTAAAAACCTAAATCTATGTACATAGCGGACAATGAAGACTACTGAGAACTCAAGAACAATGGCAATGGGTTTTTGATCCTACTGCACGTACTGGCTTTCTGGGAGCCTAGGCAGTTTGGATGCTCATATTACTAGACCTGGATGGAGGTGGGTGGTCCTTGGACTTCCCACAGGGCAGGGAACCCTGATTGCTCTTTGGGCTGACGAAGGAGGGGGACTTGATCGGGGGAGGGGGGGAAATGGGAGGCAGTGGCAGGGAGGAGGCAGAAATCTTTAATAAATAAATAAATAAAAATAAAAACCTAAATCTAGAGAAAGATCTAGGATCTAGGGACTCCCTAACTTTCCCTAGGTTCAAGGAAAATGGGAAAAAATAGTTTCTAAATTTGTTGGTAAGGTATATGGAAGTCAAAAAGGCCAGGCAGTGGTAGCTTATGCCTTTAATCTTAGCACTTGGGAGGTATAAGCAGGTGAATCTCTCGTTCGAGGCCAGCCTGGTCTATAGAGTGAGTTTCAAGACAGCCAAGTCCCTGTCTCAGGGACAAACAACAACAAAGAAGCGGGTGGTACTGCAGACAGTGAAGGAGGAGTGGAGTTCTTTATCATGTCAGCTTGAATGTCACAATGAAGCCCATGGTGCGAAAGCTAAAACTGCAGCACCTTCCCTCTTCCCAGCCTGGGACAAGCTTTGCTTGCAGAGTGCCACCTGGCCCTATGCCTGATTCATCAACTCACTAAGAGCTTTCCACCAGCAGGACCTTTGTTCCAGAAATTGTTTCTGACAGGAACATTCCTCCCCGGATGTATAAAGAGCTGTCTTCTTCCAGCCATCCTAATCTCTGTCTAACTGTCTTCCCTAAACATGAACTTGATCTTTCGGCCGCTCTGATAAAACACATGGTTTATTTTGTCTACTTTTTCATTGAGTCTTTCCTGTTCCCTGAAATGAAGGTTCCTTAAAAGTAGGAGTCCTGCCATATTATCACTGTTTGAACCTTCCAAAGTTTAGAACAGAGATCAGAAAAAAAAAATTATTGGGATAAATCCATAACCCTGTTGTCAATGCATCAATGCTGGAGAGGAAGGAGTACTAGGCATCCTGGAACATGTGTTTTTTAAAGACCTCTCCATCTGCCTTCCTTTTGCAGTATCAGGGTAGGAGGCTGTCCATTTTCAGGGAGAAGATGTAAGGGATGTAGGTGAACTGGCTACAAGTGAACTTAGATCAAAGCTAAAGGTTTTGATTCAAATAAGAAAAAATGTGGCTTCAAAAGCTGGAGAGATGGATCAGTTTGCACCCCCATCCTACTCTCTTCCATCTCAAAAGCCAGCAGCAACAATGTGCTCTTACAGCTCCAGCAGGACCAAGGCAGAGAGAAGCAGATCCCTGGAGCTCGCTAGCTAAACAGTGAGCTCCAGGTTCAGTGATAGACTGAGCAAAGAACAATAAAGATGGACATCTGTGATACACAAACTCATGTGCAGTCATATCTGTACACACACATACTTACCATACACAATACGACCCACAAGCACACCCAGACACCCAGAAACATAACATAAAAAAATAATGGGTCTTAAGAAGAACACCAAGTTGCCTCCCTTGTAGTTCTCCCTAGTCATCCCAGAAAGAATTCCAAAGTCTATCTCCTAAGGATGGACTCTGAGGAACATTTGGTCACCTATTTTTGAAGGCTCTTGGAGCTTAGGAGGGTCCCTCTTTCTTGATTGTGTTTTAAATGAGTTGATTAACCACATGATAAAAGGAAGAACATTTGAACAGAATATCTCTAGAAAACACCCCTTTAGCGTATCCCCCCCAATCTAAAATTACAGGAAATTTAAAAAAGTACAGGAGAAATGTGGCTTCCCTAAGCAAACCCACTTCCAGAGTCGATCTCTGCACCCTTACAAAGGCTTCAAAATGCCACTTCCACCTCCGCACAGATGATGAAATGCCATCACTTGACTATTGAGTTGTTCCTCATTTGTCAACAGAGAGGCTGCTAAATTGCTACCCTGAGCAAATTTACATAGAAATTACCAATGATACTCAGCAAACGAATGAAGGAATTACAACTGAGGGCCCTGTAAGCCTTGAAAGTCAGCTCCCTCCCCGAGAGCTGCCGCTGGCTTCTGCACATCTCAGCGCTCCTAGGGTGGAAGGAGAAGACAGGGAGCCTGAGAGACAGTGAAAAATAATTGGTCGCATTCCCCTTCTTTGCTCTCACCCTTTTGCACCCACCTGGCTGCATTTTAAACCTAGCTGGCTAGTTCACTGATCTATTTTGTCCCTCTCATGTATTTTTTTTTTCTGTAGTAAACCCCTCCACACAGCAGACAGGAGATTGCTCTTAATTAGAGTTTCACACCCATCACTAAAGGTTAATTGCTCAGTTGTCTTTGTTCCTCTCAGTCTCAGAAGTTGCTGGCTGATCACTGGTATTCATAGCCATGTTTTGTGAAGTGTGTGGGGACAAACATCTTGTGGAATTTCCGGGGCCACCTTGCGTCCTCCCTGGGCAAATTCCTCTTCCTCCCAAATTCCTATATTCCAGGGAGTTCCCTCTCCAGACTCAAATAGGACTTTCTAGGGGTCTGCCCAAAGAGATGGATCCTTCTTTATTACTCTAATTCCCATATCCTTTTGGAATTTCACAACCTCAGTTTGCCCAGATTTGCTGTTTAAGAAGAATTTGCTAACACATCTTTCACAAGTTCTTCAAAGCCTGTCCTCCAAAGTCTTCCACATCAGGTGACTGCCACCCTCCCAGCGTCTGCTCCTGACAAACCCAATTCCTTCCCCTGTTAGCACATGGAATACCACACTCCCTCTGGAATAAAAATGAAACTGAACTGAATGTCCCTGCCAGTCTTGTGCCTCTGTATTTGCCATGTATTTCAATATCCAGATATACCTCTTTAAAAATTTGCCAATACTTTAGTGCTATATATCAGAGCTATGCCCAGTAGTTGGGTAACGGTCAAGAGCATGGGTCAACTGCTTGAGTACTCACCATGCATCTTCTCCCAGCCACTCCTCTTCCCCTCCCTCTCCCCAGGTTTGCAGGTAGACAAAAATAATGCCAAATTCATTATGTAGCCAGGGATGACCTTAAACTCCTGTATTCCTGTCTCCACCTCTCAAGTACTGGGGTTACAAATATGTACAACCAAGTTCAATTAATGTGGTGCTGAGATCAAACTTCAGACTTCCTGTATGTTAGCAATACACTATCACCTTGGAGCTCAGAGATATCTGCCTGTCTCTGCTTCCAGGATGCTGGGATGAAAGGTTTATACCAACATGCTCGGCTGGACCCCAGTTTCTAAATTGCAGCTGCATCACAGTGTGTACATCAGAAGCCTATGAAGAGTGGATGAAACACTTTATACCAATCATTGCCTCCATAAAAGCTGTGGCTGCTACTTGCTATCACTGTAATGCCTACTTTAATGCCAGCCACACACTAGGAAGTGAATACCTGTTGCCAGGCTGAATCCACATTTATCGTTGCTCATAGAGAAAAACAAGGCAGAAAATTACCCCTGGAAATGCCCAGATACCTCCCTCAGTCTCCTCAATGCAAAGACCAACCCTTCTACAAACAAACAAAGGCTGCAAAGAATTGCAGTGAAGCTCTGAATTACACACAGAAATATTTGGAAGAACCATTAAAACCATTTAGCACTTAGGTTTGGGGATAGGTGCTGTAAGCAGGAACAAGTCATTGGCCATTGTGGGTCCTACCAACATGGGGAACTGCAGTTAGTGTAAGATAAACAATGCTACTTGCTGAGAAAAGAACAGCTTTGAATTGGATCTCTATGTTCCAGCAGCTGCATGAACTTACACCTGTGAAGTCACATCTCCACGTCTCTACTTCCTTATCTGCAACACTAGAACGGGTATTTATTAATTTCCTAGGTCACCAGCACTGTGAAGATATTAGCAAATCTTGCCTGTCATCTCCTTCTTACTCTTTGTCGCAAGAATCCAAAGGGGAATTTTGGAGCTACAAAACAGAAAGACAGGCATTACTGATTAATTACAATGCAAAAATCACACAGGACTTACTGGTGCAAGGATAAGCCCATCTAAGACCAAAGGAAACTCTTCCTTTCTCTTACTAGAAGGAGCGTTTCTGTCTACAAGAGTAGAGCTGAAAGCAGATTTAACAGGGACCATAGCAGACTCAAACGGAAACACACCAAAGTACTCTGTCACAGAAGACTATATGAGGCGGAAATGAAATTGACTTAGCACACACATGTGTCCCTGTAGCACTGACAAAAGCTCATTAAAAACTCTCCACAGTTAAAAGGCATCATCATGGGACTTACAGCATTCTCTGAATTGGGTAGAGAATAATAGCTTCTTTACCATTTCATCTAATCTGAGATCACCACTAGATTATGGGATGCAGAGCTCAATGAAATAAGACTTTGGTGTGATGCCAAAGTTGAGTCTGAAACTTCCCAATGGGAGCATTTCCTAAGGAGAAGCAACAAAGAATTATTGTTAAACAGTCCAAGGGAAATTTTGGAAAGAGAATCAAAGATGCAAAACTCAGTTCTATCCTTTACCCAAATAACTACACATGAATCACTTGCATCAAGACTTGCTATGGATTTGAGGTACATGCTGCCTTGTGAGTCTCAATGACTGTGCTAAGTGTGCTTGCAACACTCAGGATAACTCGGAATCGTGCCCTTTGATGAGGAGACAGGCTTTCAATTGAAATGATTCATCTAGAAAGAGTCTCCCACACAGGAAATTGCATGAAACTTAGTTCATTTACCTAAAAAGGATAAAGGATTGACTCAAGCCAAGGAGAATTCAAACATCAGTTCTCCAAGATTTATGACAGAGATCTTTAATAACCTAATTTTTAAATCCATTAACTCTTGCTATGCAGAAAAAACATAAAAGGATAAGGTGATCAGAGAAATGAGAGAATGGGAAGAAAGGAAAAAGAGGACGGGGAAAAGTGTAGGAAAGAAGAAAGGGAGAAGAGGAGAGACAGTGAAGGAGAAAGAAAACACTAAGGAGATAAGTGTATTTCTAGTTTCAGAGAAAAGTGAACTCCTAAGGAAATAAGTGGTGAAGACGAGGCACATTATTTCAAGATTGGTCCAGAAGGAAAACAATTCAGAACAGTGGAGTGGGGGAGGGGGAACTTGAGAGCATTTCACAGTACAGTCCTTCAGCCCTTACCTTGACATAACAAGTCACCTGCTCAGCTAGAACTACCTGGAATTCCATGCCGCTGGAGATGGTTACTATACTATTAAGCATCTTATTTGGAGTAAGGTCCCTGAAATTCCTATGTTGACTTTGGATGATGGTCCAGGTGTGAGTTAAACAATTTTATTTCTTTCTTTTCCGCTCTAGTCTCAGAAATCACACATCTGGCTTCATTGGGAGCCACACAACAACAGAGTTGCATGAAAATCTCTTAGCAGGGAACTCAAGGTCAATTCATCTGGGAGCAGGGAAGCAGACATATGTATGAAGTAGACCCTCTATTGTACAGTGATGGTGGTAAGGCCTATGTTGAAACAGAAACAATACATCAACCTAGTGTTATCTAAGTATTGGACAAATACACACATTCTGGACTACACGGCTAGATGATATAACATCCAGCATGTTTGTCTGCAATGCTTACAAGAGAAAGTGAATTCAACTTTTTTCAGTTGTGAGGATGAGTGTCTCACAAACAGGCCTCATTCTAAATGATGAAGAAATATTTTCTTTAAAGTAACTATCATAGTACCAATATTTTTTTGCTTTCAATCCACCTTTATAAGCTTAAATTAATCCCTTTCAACAAAGAGAATACAGGCAAACTGCGGTCTTGAGACTTTCGTAGACTAAAAAGGAAAGTATCCTTATTCCCTGCCTAAAGGAATGGATTCTTCAGGAGAGAAACCACGGCACACAGAAGTCTCTGAAGAAGTTTCCATGTATCCATAGTTAGTTAATAGGAATAATTACATAGTTAGAAAAAAATACTATTTTTTGAAAAGATAAACAAACGGTTGTATCAAGTGTCTGTAAAATAGGGAAATTACCCAGCAGCAAGCAAAGCCATTACAACTATGCCCAGCCTTTAGCTCTTAAAGCAATCAGCCAGCTAATATTTATTCTTCAGTACAGACAAAAGTCTACCTTCTGTCAAGGGGAAGAGAATGAATTGTTTTCCCATAATGGTGTTTTCTTTTCAATCAATTTCCCTTCAAGCTTGATTTAAGAAGGTACCATGTCAGAACCTTAGCCTGGTGGATGGAGTCTGGGACAGTTCCCCATCCAAGGTGAAAATTATGAGCGAGGCAAACCCACGGAGTTCAATCTGGAAGCCACACTGCCCCTCTCCTCTGCTTCCCTCCCTCACTCAGTCTCTTTCTTTCCTGTCAGTTGGAAGTGTTTGCAGCAATCCACAAAGCTCTCAGGAGCCAAAATGAAAAAAAAAAAAAAAACTGGCCTAAACCAAAGAATGCAAACACAGGCAAGGAAATCATTTTTTTCTACCACTGTAAGTATATTTAAATTCCAATGCATATGGAGTTCTACTCTATATTAGGCACGAAGAACTTGGAGGTTCCAAAGGATGAGTGGGTTAGGCTAGGAAGGTTCTTTCCTCCAGGGACCTGCAGCTGACGATGGTAAGGAACTCCTCCAAGACAGAGGAGGATGAGGAGGACTACATTTACACAAAAAGACTCTCTGCACTGTAATAACGGGACAAATGGATAGATGAAATTCATCTACTAAATCTCATCTACATTGAAGGGCATAATTTACTTTCATGTCTTAGGAATGGTTCTACTTATGAACACAATTGTCTAAGCAAGTTGCCTGTCTCCTCCATTTCGGTCTTCTGTATATTTTACCAGATGCTAAGCCCACACTCTTGTTCCCTCTTCCTCTCCTCCTTGGTCACTTCCTTAGCCTCAACAGTCCTCTTAAAATGAAGAAATGGCTTGACAGTTGTCGCAGTTTTCACTCTTTGCTCACCATGCTGCTGTCAGAATTGTCCCTTTAAGTCACATATCTCTTCACAGCAGAGATCTAATAATGCTCAAATAGCATCAAATTCCCTTGCAACCCCTTAACCTGGAATGCAAGATGTATCTTGAGCTGGCAGCAACAGCTCCTTTGCCACACCTCAGTCTGGACTCTTCTGGGTGGTTCGATATTTATTTAGCATCTTTGCTCACATGTGCCCTTCAGTCGGAAAGACCCAACCCTTACCTATCTCCTTCTGTCAACCCTTCGCTCTGGACACAGGACTAGCCATCACCTCCGACTCAATTCAAGCGGCACACTTCAGGGAAGTATTTCTTTTTTTATGTTCATATTGTGCTCTATGTGTTCCTCAATGAGGAGTGGTACAGATATGTCGATTGACAAGATTCTCAACAGATGCTGATGTTGACTGAAAATTAAGTCAGAAGTGATGGATTTGTTTGTGACACCTTCATAAGATTGCACTTAATGGAATATACTAAATGAATATATATATTTCTACACCTTCAGAGAGGTCATATATGATTATACATTGGCTGTCACTTCAGTGACACTTAAAATCTTATGCAAATATATCGCTTTTAAGTTAAAACAAGGCATGGGCTAAAAACTCCAAGAGACTCTACAAGGATATTTCCTAGAATAAAAAGAAGGAAAACCAAAACACCAGAGCAAAATCAGTGGCCTAAAAGACTAGAGTACATAGTTCCAATACCTAGCATACTGTTCACTCACCCTGAGAATGCCCAAAGACAAGTCAGATAGCTTCCTCTCCCCCGTTATCTTCAGTTTTCCTTTAATAAAATGGAGATTAAATAATTTGCCCTAAATATATCCAGGGGGTGTGGCAATGATCAAAGTGCAATAACTAGTGTAGCTTACCTTTACTGAGTGCTTCTATGGAGCTGTGTAGAATGCTGGGTACAAACATTAAATACAGTCATTTGTTAATGATGTCAAGGGAGGTAGTCTACAGTGTCATAGGTTAAAGGGATAGTCATTGACAGGAAAGGAAGGTTTTCAGAGACAGATACAATATGCTTTTAAAGCAAGGCAGACACCTGGAGCTGTCTTAGAGACTCACCTAACTATAAACATCTACCACTGGGATGGGCTTTACTTTAATTTTTCTTTAGGCTCATCACACTGAAAGTTGTTCTAATGGAGTCAACTGGACTTGAAAAATTTGCCTGCTCCATTTGACCAAGTGAGCTGGCCACATCCTGTGTCTTTGCTCATTTCCTTCATTTCTCAGTGGTTTTCTCAAATTAATGTTTTCTTAAAAATACATATATACTAGTAAGATGATATCTCATCAACTTGATCGACTATGGAAACAACTAATAGTTTTATTTCTTGATGAGTCTATGAAGGCATTTACAGGAAGGATTACTTATACAGGAAAGACCTTTGTCCAGAGTAAGCCAAGGGAGAGGCTGCTGCTTTCCTGCCGGCCTTTGAACATTGCTGGTAAATACATGTAACTTCCTGCCCCGTTATCATCTACCCTGACATCAGAACCTAACTTTTTCCACCTGCTTATGTGGATTAAGAACCCTAAAGACTGGAGGTTCTCCAGGAATGCTTCAAGCTACCCTGCCTACATCAGGGCCACTCAAGAATCCTGTTTGTAGTAGGAGTGAGAAGTTGCTGGGTTCTCAGCCTCTCCAGCACGTCGATAGTCATTGTTGTACTATTCGGCCGAAGCCTTGTAAGTTAATTTAATAATGGTCTTTTGGAATATATGTTAATTCTATCAGTTTTGTTTCTCTGGAAAATCCTGGCTAATATGTGTATAAATGTCCATATTGTATAAAATTTATGGATGTGTTTATATAATGGAGTTTGCCTTCCCCTTACGGACACATGATACATACCTGTTGGAAGACTAAATATTAATGAGCTTAAAACAGTCTAAAAGTGTTAATAATACAAATAACTTCTATCTTTATTGACAGAAATTAGCTGTCCAAGATCTGAAGGGGAGAGAGGAAGAAATAGCAAGTGTTCTTATGCTCCCCAATATAGTCTGTATCCAGACTTCTTTGTGTACTGGTCATGCTAATTTAGGTGACTTGTGTTTCCACTGACCTTTTTCTTGTTGGCAAGCTGCTACTGAGGCTCATTTAATTTCCATCCCCCTTGCCACAAAGATGATATTAACAGTTGCTACATGCTACTGTTATCACGAAGAAAAATGATTATCCACTTATAAACGAGAGGCACAAAGAGAGTGATCACAGACTCACTTTGCTACTATCTGTTCTTGAAGGGTACAGAGTACCTCCCCTTTCACTTGTTCCGAAAAAGTAAGAAAAGGCCATACTTCCAAATCTCCCAAACCCCAGTATTTATCTGTCTAGTCTATGTATGTACGGATCCAGTGTTAAAGTTTGAATTAGCTCAAATCAAAGACTTCCAGTTCATGTAAGCACCTTATGTCCAAACAAGGCATCTTTCATCAGTTTCCCAATTCTCTCCAGGAGAGAATGCAGAAAAAAATCATTTCCCCATGGCATCTTCATGACCAGTTTCCCCAGTTGGCAACCCAAGCAAAGCAAAGAGGCAGAAACTAATAGATAATGAAGCAAATGGATTTAGTTTGAGTGACAAACAATTTTAGTGTCTTCTGGAAAATGGCAACAAATAGAATTTTCAAACATGAACAAAAGAGGTTTCTTCACATCATTTCCTGTGCTTCTATTGCCAGTTACATATATGCATATGCCACTTATACAAGACATATTTCCAAGAAAACCTCGGAGTGTGCAATCCTGGCACTGTTTAGTTCTAAAAGTGAACTCGAATTCAGTTCATGAAATCATGATAATATTGATTTTTATTTTATTTTGAAGGCTATCTAGACTCTAGACTGTTGTAAAAGTCATTCACTACTGTAAAACAGAAAATTTAATCATTAACTAAGCACTTTCAAACATAATGTGAAATTTTCTGCAATCTGAAATAAAAGCTAAAGAGACATCTAGCTAATGAGAGGTTTAAGTGAGCCATTAAAACGAGTCACAGATCTTCTAGAAAGGCCTTTGATATTTGCAAAATTATAGATCAGGCGTGACACTGAACATTCGTATTAGGCAGGAAATGAGAATAAACGTTCACTTAAAAATTTACTGTATAACGGTGAAATCCTTAAGACGTGTGTCCTAATTTTTTTTCCTTACCATTTCTTTTGCTTGGCACAGAAAAACTGGGTATTAAGGCACATGGTGCAGGAATATGCATATACAGATAAGCACACATGTCTCTACTGACTGGCTGACCAAGAAAACTCCTAGAGTGTTATGTGACAAGCTAGGGGAGCATTCCAAAAGGCCAAATAAAACTGTGTCCTTCATTTCTGAAAGTCAGTAGTTAAACCTTTAGATGGAGACCAGTTGTGATGCTCACCCCTCAAGGAAGATTCAGAAAGGACGATTATTCAGCTGCCTAGAAGGGCTACATTGTTCTCATTACAACTCTGTCATTACCCAGTCTAAGACACAATTACATTTATGTTGATGAAGCTATGGGCATTGACCACGAAAAAGAAGTCCTAAGTGACAGGGTTGGAAAGAACTTTGAGAAGAGAGGTGTTTTGCAAATTCTTCATGAGGAAAACCACCATTAGCAGCCTCTGACCCCTAAAGAAGGCTCTTCCCCAGGATGGCTGTTCTAAAGGCCTTTGCTTTGGAAGTAGCTTTGTTCATTTTCCTTCACTCAGGTGTACTACTTTCTGAACCAACAACAACAAAAAACAAACAAACAAACAAAAACATGTATGTTAGAACAGGAATTTTGCTTCTTGTTTCAGGATATTTTCAAAAATCTAGTAAATTTTCTGTCTTGATATTCCAGACAAGTTCAACCTCCTTACACTCCATAGTGAATTTCAACAGGATGTGCAAATTGGTCCTTTGGATTCTGTCCAATGTTTTCTGTCCCAAAATTTACAGTTTGGGTCAAGTCTTAGTCCTATAAATCCCAATTAGACAATGGCCTTAATGGTTAGGCCATAAAGCTTCTCATGTCTTTCAATCCCCAAACTTTAAAAGTCACAGAACGCCACAGTAACTTATCTTCAGTGACTCCATTGCTTTCTGCAACATAGTAACTATGATAACTAGAAAGCAACATGGTATTCTGAAGGTTCGTTTCTCTTTCCAAACTTTAATTAAGGAGTATTCTTTATAATTAAATTTAAAAGAATACCATCATGACCCCCCTTACCCCTAACAAATGAGCTACTGACAACTGATGCCAGCTAGGGAAAAAGAGTCCATTTTATTTAAGTGTGTGGTTCCTTGTAGATGGGCTACACTCCAGCAGATGGCCTCATATGTGGGCACAGAGGAGCATCACTAATTGGACTCAATGACTTACTTAAAAAAAAAGAAGAAGAAGATGTAAAATTAGGAGAGAGATTTGGGGGAAGTTGGATTCGGGAGAAATTGGAGAGAGGGCGTAGGGGTGAATATGGTCAAATTACACTGTACGCATGCAGTAAATTCTTCAAGAATGAATACAAAGATAATATTAAATAAAATATTTAGTTAAAAATATCATTTATTAATAACTTCTAGATTTTTTTTCAAAGTATCTGCTTAGCACAGTGTTTTGCTTCACAGAAATGCTACTGTTTTGCTTTCTAGAGAGAGATTTGGGACTGGAGGTGAGAGGTTCCCAGCATAAGACTTACCACGGAGAAAGGCTGGCCTTCTCCAATGATAATAAAATGCCAATGTGAACTTCTAAGGGTCAAGCTTCCATGGACCCTTTTGGTCTGTTCCTTTGAATGAGTAAAGTTATTCTATACCCCAATGTCAAAGAAAATACATGGCAGAAAATAGAAAGAGAAGAGCAAAATGCAAGTCAAAGCATGAATTTCATAGTTGTGCCATTTTGGGGAGGGACTGTGACACGAGGCAAGACCTTTGGTTTTTACTCTCTTGGAGTAGAAAGTGGGTAATGTATAAATAGCCTACATTGTATTTGTGGATGAAGAAGAGGCAATAAATAAATATAAATATAAGTATTGTTTTCAAACCGTAGAGCACTGAGAGGGTCCGAACTAGCTTATCAGAAGTGGCTTATATAATATTAGGCTTCTGCTATTAATCAGCCTTTGCAAGTGGTTGGGTTTTAAGTATTGTTTGAAACACTCCATGTGAGCATTCACGATTCCAAGACATTAGCGGTATGTCTCGGGTTCTCAGGTGGGGTGTATGTGTAAGTTCGTGTGCAGGGGCGGCGTGCATCGCTTTTCATAATTGACTCACACCCAAATGCTGGCTTTCAGGAGGCAGAGCAATGTAGGCAGTATCTGTGTCAACATCACGCAGAGACTCTGATGACAAGCAAATTTTCTGCAGGAACAGAACAGTCTCCTGTCACCTTCCTCCAGATGAAGGCCAAAATACTGCAGAAATAACAGATGGTGAGAAGCTGGGATCTAATTGAAAATCTACCTATTGAGACAAGCAGCAAATGCTTCAGAACTTTAGGGTAAGCCTGACTTCTCTAAGCAGGCAGCAGGCGGGATCCAGAAGCATAGCAACAAAACAGACTGCTGACTTATTTTGTTAGACAGATACCTATCTACTCCTGAGACTTCATGTTTTCCAAGGAGCCACAAGGGCAACAGCAAATTAAAGAGTAGTCAAGAGAATGCAGTTCTATCAAAGCGTTTTAATATTGGAAGGGCTCTCTCATCCTTAGGATGGTCCTTTAGTCTCAGAGAATCTTTGCTATACACCAATTCCAAGCATTTTGTGACAGCATTAGTAAACAGTCTAAAAGATAAGCTATTACTGGCTTAGTATTTGCTTCATGTCTTACAGAGTTTCTGCTTGCCTTTATAACCTTCTGAATCCCTTTTCTAATCTTGTACATAAACACCACAGTCTCTGGGGAACATGCCATTGATTTCTGAATCTGTAGTTGGGATCATTTTCTCTTTTGACTATCACAAAGCACTCTGAGGTCCAGCACACACCTTTGCCCTACTGTAAGAAGGGCAAGCCTGGACTTAGCAGGGTAACACCTGGATGTTAACATTTATTTATAATTGACCAGGTTCTGTTCTTTGAATCTTGCTATCTTTTATTAAATGCAACTTAGCCTAATAGATTTCTCCTCATTACTCATATATGACCATAGGAAGCAGAGATGTAAAGGAGAAATTCTGCCACCTGCTCATTTTGAGTGCTTATCAAGTAGGTCATTAAAGGAATCAAAAAGAAACAAAGACACCATGTATCATCTCTACTTTCATAGCTACATGATCTGAATGGGACACGTCAGGCATGGGCTGACAGGCTTTGATCTATGGTTTTGTGTGAAAGGGCTGAAAGGCTTCTGGGAAAGGCAAGAGCAGTCTACTCTAGAGAGAACAAATGTATCTTGGAACTGTGGGATAAATCACACCTGTAGATAGTATCATAGAAGCCACTGAAATAACCACGGTTACCATCCTTCGGTGACTTTTCATGAGATATTACTAATTCCTAAACTTATGCCTCTGGGAGCACAGCTCATCCACTTGGAAACATACTTTTTCCCCTTACTTGATCTCCTATAAATTTAACTATAGACAGGAGCTGGTGAGTGTATTCTTACAGGAAGACAAAAAGACAACTATATGCTAGAAAATACACTGGGGGAAGGGATAAAATAAACAATGAGCATGGTAGAATTATGAGGAGACAAAATAATATAGTACAAATAGCTATGTCTTTAAATAGATATCTGGCTTCTTGTCCAGGTTCAGCCAACGGATCGTGTGATGTTAGCCAATTGACATATCTTCTCCAAATCTTATCTTCTTCATACATATTTCTTCACAGGAATTAAAAGGAATGATTGATGTAAAACACCTGTACAACTGAATTATCTTTGCAAATGATAGTTAATGAGTATTCAGATCTTTTCTCTTTGAATTTAATGACCACTTATTTGGTTTAATAATTCAGATGCAGCATAATTATCCTCTTGATATTAAAAAGCTGCTTTTTCACGAGAGGAGGGTTACAGTTGATGGTCAAGAAGCTCATTACCTTCCTGTACTTTGCTTCTGTGAGTGATCCCAGGCATCTACCTCAAAGTTAGCCTGGAATTGACCTTGAAATGTTATTTAGATAGTAACAATCTGGTCAAAAGCCTCTGGCAGGGGAGGGCAGGGCTCTAAGGAAGGACCATTGTTTCCTTGAATGTGTGTGTGCTATCACATTGATTTCTGAATGCTTATGTTTAATGCCTAGATTATCATATCTCTCAGCCCCGGACAGAGAAGCTCCCTATTTGTGGAGGGTCACTGTTGGATCAGAGATTCAAATCTAGTCAAAGAGTGGGGAATAAATGTTGGATGAGAACTAGGCTTTAAACAGGGCACCCACATTGCTTCTCCATACCCCCCTCCAGGAATTACAGAAAAATAGAATGAATGAATTTTTGAGTCAGAGGATGGGCAAGCAGATCACGAAACACTGCCATTCAGAGATGCTACATCACCTCTGTAACTCGGAGTACAGAGCAGTTAGGAACACCTGCAAGATTACACTCAAGTTTCCACTGTGGCAGGCATAGTATCCACAGTTCCCCCATCCTTTTCTGAGGGGCTAATGGACATTAATGATGGCTGGGGGAGTCCCTTTTCTCCATTGGCATAGCCACTGGTGGACCATGTTGGAAAAAGAAGAGATTCTGAGGGAAAGGAAAAGGAATTACCGAGGGTGATGGGGAGGAACACAATCACAATACATTGTATATGTATAAATAAGCCCTCAAAAACTAAAGAAAAAAACCAAAGACAATTTCATGGGGGGGGTAGGGGAGTGTTTAACAAGCTCCTGGAGGACAGGGTAAGTGATACCATTATTTATTTATATTGTGTCATCTTTCTGAATGCCTATGACTGCATCTTCTAAACCTCTCTGAGAGATGTTACTAGGGTGTATCTCAGTAATTATGCTCATAAAGAGAAGGGAGGAACAATGGAAATGAAAGATTTTGTGAGTTTTCTGCAGTCAAGGTGTCTTAGAGGAAATGCTAGAAGTCAAACCCCTTTTTACCAGTGTTAACGCAGATATATACAGCTCATACCCCATAAATAAGTAAATAAATAATCCTTTGGATAGCCATGTTCAAGAGCAAATTTATTGTTCCCAGGCTATCCCAGGACAGAAACATTTTAACCAAGATGTGTGCCATTCCATATATATGACCCAGATTCACTTTAATTGTGTTTTAATTAAATATAAATATGTAAGACAGAGCAAAAGTTATCATTGGTGAGCTAGATAACTGAATCTCAAAAATAGTAGGAATTCCAAAGGAAAAATCTCAATTTTCTTCTTACTTATTGGTGAAAGGGGAGTTCCAGTAAATACAATGAAATACCTATGATTTCCAGCTACTTATATCTACACAAAATATTTAATATTTTGTTACCAGTTAGAGAAACTAGAATACTGCAAGTCCAAGAAGCAGGAAGTAAGAATCTGTTCTTCCTACAAATGATACCTCGGCACAACCCAGCAAACCCCACTGGAACCCAGTTTAATTATCTCTAAAATAGAGATGAATAGATTATTCCTTTATATCTCCCTCAAAAGGGTAATTTGAAAATGGAGGAAAAAATTGATAAACTGCCTAGAATTTTCTGGACACAAGCAACGCATAATTCAAGTCATTACATTTCCCTAAAGTCTCGGCAGCTGCAGCTTCTCTATGGCAATGGGGAGGAGAACATTATGTAACTCTGCGATGGCCCCATGGTCCATTGCTAAAATGGGCCTCTCCAAAAGTACCAGCTAGCCTCATTCCAAAATACTGGCGTGCCTTTGTTCTTTCTTTTAACTGAAATTAAATTGCTGCCTGAAGAACAAAGGATATATTTAGAAGACAGTCTTTTCCTTTTTTTTTTTTTTTTTGGTCTGTGTTAAAGTTTCCTAATTGAGAATCATATTCCATAAAATTACACAGCAGTGTAAAGAATTGGGGAAACAGACAAGCAGGCCTGCTGAAGGGGGAAAGCTTCCTCTTCCCAGCATTTTCCATGTTTTCTCTCCACAGCAGGTACAAAGCTGACCTTTTCCACCGCTGACATTCTGTGCCGCCCCCCCCCCCCCCCGGCCCTGTTCCACCCAGATATTCTATTCCAACTCAAGTCATTGCTGGGTTTAGTTTTACTGCAGAAGGTACTGGGGAGAAATGACATAGATATGTCACGGCATTCACTTAAAGTAGAGAGAGAAAGAGACAGAATCCCACCATTATATAAACCAATGAGACGTGTGTGTGTGTGTGTGTGTGTGTGTGTGTGTGTGTGTGTGTGTGTGTTGGTCCCTGTCTTTGAGAAAATAATAAGCAGCCACAGGCTAAACAGTAAAAGTAGCATAACCAATATACCTTTCTTATAAAAATTCATGGATAGAAGTAATAAACTCTAACCAGTGTCACCACCTGCTGTCATGTTGGTGGCAATTGAGAGGGCCTAGCATAATCTGGAAGATGGGTCTCTGGGCACATTTCTGAGGGATCTTCTTGATTAACTTAATTGAGCTGGGGACACCCACCCACTGTGGGTGGTATATCCTTACTGGGATACTGGGCGAGAGTGAGCTGAGGCCTAGCACGCATGCATTCATTGATCTCTTCTGATTACAGATATAAGGTAACAAGCTGCTTCAAGCTCTGGATGCCTTGTCTCCCCCACCCCCACACCACATGATGGACTGTACACCAAATCGAAAAGTGCGAATAAACTCTGTCTTCTACACATTGCTTTTGTCATGGTATTTCATCACAGCAAGAGCGATGTAAAGTAAGATACAGGCCACCAGTGAAAAGCACAGAATACAGTTTCCAGTTAGTTACAGGAAGTTAACAGTTAAGTCACCCTGGCCTGGGAATATAAACCAAACACAAGCAGCTAGAGATGCCAATGTCTAGATTACTGGATAATCTAAAACGAAAGAGTGATCAATAAAAAATATTCACTTTTTTATTTCTAGGTTTATTATTAGTTTATCATGGACACTCAAAATCAACTCAACTGAGGTCTCACCAGGTTACTGATAAATCTCTAGAAAGTAAAAGAGACTTCTGGGTTTAGCCATTGAGCCTCAGGATAAAGGACCAAGACCATCTCTTCTCTGGATGAACAATAGGAGCGGCTAGACTATAGAGAAGAAAGCATGCTGAAGGTAGGAGACAAGAGAGAAGCCAGGAAGACTAGCAGATTTCAGCAAGTGCTGCTGCCTTTGCATCTTCTCATGTAGAAGGATGAAGGACTTTGATTCTGAAATGGCCTATAAATGAATGAAATAAGAGAAAACCATTGGCCAGTCAAGATGGAGACAGGATAGTGGATGCCAGAGACCACGCAAAAATACTTGACACTAGATTTGATTAGCTGATGTCACCACATCTGTTTGGTTTTGTTTTAATATAAGAAAACCAGAAGCACTCGGGAGATGGTCAGTGGTTAAAGCATTTTCCATGCAAGCATGAAGGCCACAGTTTGAATCCCCAGACCATGTAAGTGCTAGGAATGCTGGCCCATCTATAATACCAGGAATCTGAAGTCAGAAGCATGAAATCTCCAGAGCAGACTGCCTAGTTAGTCTGGTTGTATTGGTAAGTTCTGGGCTCAACTAAAAGATCCCACCTTAGTGAGTAATCTGAAGAGTAATTGGGGAAGAATTTCAACTTCGATGTCAGGTTTCTATATGCATACATATACACATACATGCAGACACAGATGTGCACACCACACACAAATATATGAAAAAAATGATAACCTGATTTCCATGTGTTTTCTTTAAAGAAAGAATGCTAATAGAGTAGACACTATAATGTGCTGATAAATTACCCAGTGTCTAAAGAGAATTGCGATATCCAGAGCTCACCTGTCAGCTTCTTCAGTCTGACCACGTAACTCCACTTTATTCGGGGTCATTCTCTTCTGCACGTGACCCGCAGCCAGTAGCTTCCTTAAGTAACAGTGTGGAACAATGCCCGTCTTGACCAAATTCTGGACAATCCAGAGGCCATGGTAGCCTCTGCGATCCTTGTGGGTTTACATGAATTTATCAGGGCATTGTACCTTGGCTCAACTTCTATGCCATTTTCCTTCCTTCCTCTCTCTCTCTCCCAAGAATGTCTTAAAATCTCCTTCACATCAGCTTCCTTCTCCAGCTCTGATATTGCGGAACCCAAACTGTGACAGCAGCTGCTTCTTCCTCTGCTTCACATTTGTGAAGCAAACAAACAAATCCAGCGCAGGCTAGTATTAACTAACCTAACTCGTTAAACAATCTAGACATATGATGGCCAAAAGAAATAAGAAGCAAGTCAAACACATAGTTTAAAATTATTTAATAACTGTACTAAACTAAAAAGAAATGAAACTAATTTTAATAATTTATTTTCCCAATATATTAGATACAATTATTTTAAAGCATGATAAAAAATAATTAAAATAGTCTATGTTCTAATTTTCCACATAGTCACCAAAATCTGCTGAGCACATTATTTTTAGAGTACATCTCCACTTAAATATTAATTTTTTATTAAATGCTCTGTGTAGGAATTTGATAAAAATTAATGATTGAGAGATGGCTCAGAGGTTAAGAACATTGCCTCCTCTTCCAAAGGTCCTAAATTCAATTCCCAGCAACCACATGGTGGCTCACAACCATCTGTAATGGGGTCTGGTGCCTTCTTCTGGCCTGCAGGCATACACACAGACAGAATATTGTATACATAATAAATAAATAAATATTAAAAAAAGAAAAAAATAATTTATATCTCCAACAAGTTTGACACACTCTTAAGTGTTTTCCAGTAACCAAATTAAATAGCAATTTAAAATTTCAGTCAAGTAAAAACTGAATTAAATTATAAATCCAGTTTCTCAGCCACACTAACCACATTTTAATTGTTCCGTAGCAGTGGATTGCCAAAATTCTCTGTGTTGGATAGGACTGACATACTCTTCATTTCGTGTTCTTGGGTTATTTCTGGATATTGTGAATGCTTCAAGAGCCAATCACAACAAAAGCAGCAAGATGACAGCGTGAGGAGCTATGTTAATAATGGCAGCAATGTGTAAGGATATGTAAGGAAACAAGTTGCACAAGCGTACGGAAGCACCCACTTGGCAATAACACCGATTCTGAATGACCACAAATATATCATGCAATCAATGAACGTGTCAGATCTTTGCAGTTGATAATCATCATCAGGAAATTAAAAATATAGAATGACCAATAGGAAGAAGGAAAATACATTCACTTATACAAAGTTGCACAAGTAGAGCATCCGCCTTGGTGCAGGATGCTACAAAGCAAAGACTAATTCAGGAGAAGACTAAACATAGAGCGTAACTGGCCAAGCACTGCAAAAGGGGCTCAACAATCACAGAGCTAGAGAAGGTTCAGCCTATGTCCTAGAAAAGTGGTTCTCAACCCTCCTAATGCTGTGACCCATTGATACAGTTCCTCAAGTTGAGGTGAGCCCCCCCACCATAAAATTTTTCCCTGCTACTTCATGACTGTGGTTTTGCTACTGTTATGAATCATAGTGTAAATATTTTTAAAATTAGAGGTTTCCCAGTGGGGTCTCCATCCACAGTTCTAGGACTGTGAGCCTTCATCACACTGTTCTGGTGGTGAAACGATGGGAGCAAGAACTGGACTTGCTGATAAGCTGCCTGTCTATCCACAAAGAGCATGAAGTGAATGGAAGGTCGATTGCAAAAAGTGTTCATTGAACATACACGTAAAATGGTTTCTTTCCTATCAGCCAAACACGCAAATGTTTACTGAGTATCTAGTATGTATCTACCAGTTTTTTTAAACATTAGCAGTGAATTAGTGAACAAAACAGGACTATTGTCTTTAGTGTTTCATTTTAAATATCTGTACATACTTCTGTTGTGTTTGTGCCTACGTGCTCCTGATGTGGGAGTGATTTCTTTCTAATCTGTTGCTTTCATTGGTTAATTAATAAAGAAACTGCCTAGACCCATTTGATAGGCCAACCCTTAGGTGGGTGGAGTAAACAGAACAGAATGCTGGGAGAAAGAAAGCTGAGTCAGTGAGTCGCCATGATTCTCCCACCCAACACAGACACAGGTTAAGATCTTCCCTGGTAAGCCACCTCGAGCTCTATACAGAATATTAGAAATGGGTTAGATCAATATGTAAGAGCTAGCCAATAAGAGGCTGAAACTAGGCCGGGCAGTGGTGGCGCACGCCTTTAATCCCAGCACTTGGGAGGCAGAGGCAGGTGGATCTCTGTGAGTTCGAGACCAGCCTGGTCTACAGAGCTAGTTCCAGGACAGGCTCCAAAGCCACAGAGAAACCCTGTCTCGAAAAACCAAAAAAAAAAAAAAAAATACAGTTTCCGTGTAATTATTTCTGGGCATAAGCTAGCCCTGTGGGCAGCCGGGGCCGGGGACACAGCCCTGCCGCTCCTATTACAACATGCTCCTGTGTGCCATTGTTCTTTTCTTCCACCATGTTGGTTCTGGGAACTGAACTTGGTTCCTCAGATGTGTCAGCAAGCACCGTTATCCACTTAGTCATCTTCTTAGACTACTAGATTCTCATAAAGAAGAAAGTATATTATAAACTCATTGCTGAATAAAGAACCGTAAGCCAGGCAGTTGTAGCACACGCCTTTAATCCTAGCACTCAGGAGGCAGAGGCAGGAGGAACTCTGTGAGTTTGAGGGCAGCCTGGTCTACAGAGTGAGTTCCAGGTCAGCAAGTCCTACAAACAGAAATCCTGTCTCAAAAAACCAAAACCAAACAAACAAAACATGCTAAAAACATGATGTTATGACAGCATGATGGAACACAGATAGACAGGCATCTATGAGAACCTTTAGCTACAGTTGCCAGAAAAGATGTCCCTGAAGACTGAAGACGAGAAGGTAAACTAAGGTCTACACGATAAACAAAAATGACCAGAGGAAGACAATCTGTGGGAAGTGTGCCAGGTAGGGCTTCATTTATAACAGTTTAAGTGCCTGAAAAAAAGTTAAATTTATTCTTCTCTCTCATATCTATATAACTATAGAATAGTTGCCCCTCTATCCACTCCTCCAACTTTCCCACGTCTCCCCCAGATCCATTTCTCCTCTGTTTCCCTTCAATAAAGAGCAGGCTTCCCAGGGATATCAACAAACATAGCATAACAGGCTACAATAAGACTAGGCACAAACCTTCATATCAAGGCTGGATGAGTCAACCCAATAGGTGTAAAAGTGTCCCAAGAGCAGGCCAAACAGAAACAGTCCCCATCCCACTTTCAAAGCCCCACAAGAACAGCAAGCTACACAACCAAAACATTTGCAGAGGACCTAGAACAGACCCAGACAGACTCTGTGGTTGTCCCTTCACTCTCTGTGAACCCCTTGGAGCCTGGCTTAGTTGATTCTGTGGTGCATGCTTTTATGGTATCCTTAACCCCTCTGGCTCCTACAGTCATTCCTCGCCCTCTTCTGTGGGATCCATGGGGTGGGGTTCCATGAGCTTTGCCTAATGTCTTGCTTTGGGTCTCTGCACCTTCTCCCATCAGTTGCTGGATGACGCCTCTCTGATGATGATTGGGCTAGGCACAGTCCCATGAGTAGCACCTAAACAACTTAAGTGCTGAATAATCAAATGTAACGCCTTTCTTTTACATGTGTTTAGTCTGAGTGGCAATGCTGTCTTGAATAGGGAACCACAGTTCCTATGAACTGTATGTAGCTCTGATAGTCCCACGTGAGGGATCTATGTGTGATAAATGACCTCCATCCTGTCTCTCAATAAAAGTTTCATGGAATGATGCAATAACTAAGTCCCTAAAATCTTAGCCCACTTGCAGGGTTTGTGATTAATATATTATATATAGTTTTTATATATAAAACATTATATGATTTTTCTTGGAAATTTGCCTTCACAAAGAGCAAGTACTGAAGTGTTTATATATTCCCCCAAATCCCAAATTTCCTGGAAGTGTGCATCACTGTGTGTCTCATTAAGCAGGCATGGTTATCTGCAGTATTCTCTGTCACTCTGTATCCTGCCCTTGTTAAAGTCGACTATAGCCACTTTCACAGTCACTGCTTACCCTCAACGGGTAGAGATTAATTCTTTTTCTTGTATATAAGCACACACAGGATTGTTTGTCCCCTGGTGGGCTCCCAGCAAGATGCCACCTGCCAGAGCAGAGACCAGGAATGAGGGTGCAAGCAAACAAAGTGACTTACACTAAGCACCATGCTGCTCTCATTCAGGGCATCAAAGGGACTCTGAGTAGTTCTATTATATTCCTTTGCCACCCTCTGAGCTGACCAGCAAGGGAACCTCTTGGTCTCTCTAACCCCAGAGTAACAAACCTGGATGGGCTTCTGGCTTTCCTGATTCTATCTCTGCCTCTTCATTTTTTTTTTTTAGCATGCTTTTCTCCTTATTCTTTATCTAACACAACAAACATATCCCATTGGGCTCTGTGTTTAGAGCCAAAACAATCAATACAAAGTTCAAGTAACATGGATAAAGACTCAGGCCTGCATCTGAGCTGTAATGTATATATATATTATAGCCAGGCTCTCTCCATTTCAGGAACCAAGATTTAGTGCTCATGGAATGGTGTGATATGGGAGTAGAAGGGGAGAGGATACAGCTATCCCATTATCCCAATCAGAGAGATCCTTATAGCACATATTAGATATAATTAAAAACAAAGAGGGAACTGAGCATGAATTAAAATTCTGTGAGCTACAAAGCACTCTCCTGCATCCATAGCCTTGCTTTTCTGGCCTACCCAGTTTATTTATTTTTACATTCACTTCAAGTTAAATCTGCACCCAAACCACCTCCCTGGCTCTACTCCAGCCTCAGGGAACGAAATCTCCACTTCCGTCCATTTCTCCCATCCCCAGGGCACTCTATTAGAAATCCCAGCGGACAGTGCACGTGTACAGATCTATCCTGTCTGTAAATCTCAAGCCACTTTGGAGGAGGACACTCTCCTATCCATCTCCATAGCCACAGATTCACAGCCTGCATGCGGTAGTCCCCCAAAAAGCGTCTTCTGAATTCCACTAAAACCTACACAGACTGATGCCTTTTAGGGCCTATTGTGGAGAGAAGGAATGGATAACTTGAATTATAGTGCTATTATTTGGCTGTTTTATTATACAGCTATTTCCTAGCAGACAGCCCAGCTTTAAACTCAACAAGAGAGATTCCATTTAGGGGAAACAATAGAAAATTGGAAAACTCCTCTTGACAGTAAACATCGAAATGAATAATAGATGAAATGTGGGAATATAGATAAAATGTGGGGACTAGTCTTTCCTGGGCTCACTATATGTGCACACATGCACCCCATCCCACACAATCATACAAAGTCACGGGGCTACCGCCAGAGCTGCAGCCACGAGGAGGGCACTCTTTGATTTGTATTCTAAATAAAAGTAAGTTATTGTCCAGTTCTCGCTACTGTATTCAATATGGTGATAAAAATAAGCTGAAGATGAATTGAAAAATACTTTACCCTCTCCTAAACTGTGAACCCCATCCTTAAAAATTATATCGCCATTATTTCCATGAAATTAAGTTAGAGTCACTCCTGACTTTAAAAGATGAAGAGGCAAATAAATATTTTCAGACTGTAGAGCTGCCTTTTGACCAAGTGTGTATGTGAAGGGAAGAGTATGAGAAAAGCTTACAAAATTTGCAGAAGAAAATGCAAAGATGGAATACTCTGGCCCTGGCTACAAGCAGTCCACTGAGTTGCCCCTGCTCAATGCTTTTTGTAAATGTTTGAAAGAAAATGAGCAGATGTTTAGAAAACGGTCAAAAACCACTTTAACTGACTGGGTTCTGAGCTAAACCCGAGTTCTGGATAGTTTAAATAAGTATCTATTTCCATTCCCTACCTACTAATTCAGGTTCTAATGCCATAACAAATGTATATTTGCTTGATAATTTAAATAATGCCAGAAATCTTTCTTCAAAGAGCTGTTTCCAGTTCTCTCCCTGTCTCCCATTTTGGGTGTGAGTTTGGGAGTAAGAACTGAAACAGCCCTTCATGGTGCCACAAGCTCACTCCAATGGGTGGAATGTCTCTCAGTATTTGCACATTGTTAACAGTGCCACTTCTATTCCTAAATTCTCCCAAGTCAGAACATGCCTCTGGCCAATTTCTTTCAGCCAGGCTTCCTTCAGGCTACAGTAAGGTGTAAGAACACTTCTCAAAATGTCAGAGTACTCTGTTAGTCCCCATCCACTACCCATTATTCTGCTTCCTCCACCAGTGCCCCTAACCTCTGGAACACTAGCCCATCAACAGCTAGAGTAAATTTCCCTTTGGGCTTCTACACATGATCGCTACACATATTTTGTCAGCCACTATGGGTCCAAATGTTTCACCACAACACAGAAGGCTCCACACAACAAAAAGCTACACTGGGAAGCCAAGTGATGGTGACGCTTGCCTTTAATCCCAACACTGGGGAGGTAGGTAGATCTCTCAATTTGAGGCCAGTCTGGTCTATAGAGGGAGTTCTAGAACAGCCAGGATAGACAGAGAAGCTTTGTCTTGAAAAAAACAAAACAGAACAAAAAAGAAAAGAAAAGAAAAGAAAGAAAGAAAAAAAGAAAGAAAGAAAGAAAGAAAGAAAGAAAGAAAGAAAGAAAGAAAGAAAAAGAAGGGAAAAAGGCACTCTGGTATATATTAACATGATTAATGATTGTCGTAGAACACAATTAATCCAAGCATTAGAGCACACTACGTATGTTGTACAGTGGGCTGAAGAGACCACAGCAACAGCAAACCAACACTCAGGATGCACACACCCACGGGTAGTGGGTCTACAGCCTCTGAATTCCATCTACCACAATTTAGCAGACAATGAGTAGGCTTTAGTTACCACACTGTGGGAACTGACGGCTTTCGTGAAGGAGAAACTGAATTGCTAGATCTTCATTGCACTTTCAGCATCTATTACAGCTTCTCTTTATGATCAAGATCAATCAAGTCGGAGCAGTTAAAACCTGTGAGGAAATAATCACACACTCAAGTTCAGCCAAGTTAGCAGGGCATCTAACCGTCTCTTTTCCTCTCAGTGGTAAACTCCTCTAACGTTTTACAAAAAACGGCCCACCAAACTGGTCAACAAAGAGAGAGATTGCAAAAATGATGAAGAGAAACACGTTGGAGGTAAGTGGAGTACAGGAGGCTCAAACTGGGTAATGTGAGTTGGCTGGAAGAGAAACCATTTGGCCAAAATATTCTTTCTAAATTCAGACTTGATTCCTTACTTCAGAGTGAGTATTTACCCATCTACTGTTTATACCAAAAAAAAAAAAAAACCACAAAGGTTTTGTTTCTCATATGACAACATATCAACAAAGTTGTGGCCCTATAATTGCATGACACACATATCAGTATGGTAGGTAGAAGGAACTCTCAGTTACCTTGAAAAGCTACTTGGGATATTGTCCCATTCCTCATTTCTGGATCCAAGACCCTTAACTGATGGTTCTGACTCTATTAAATAGGTTACGTGCTGTAAGCATAATGGGAACACTTTTTCTTGATGTTGTTTTGAAAGATCTTTGAGTCCATATTCCCCTAGAATTGTCTCTCTTTTGCTGTATTTGACCCATAATACATACAGCAGAGAGGTCATGAGCAAGCTTAAGTGACAACTACTCTACTGTTCATTGTCCCTGGAGTGCAGTGCACTGAAGCAAAGATGTGACACAATATTAGCCTACATCCTCGGTGGTCTAAAGGGATAGGATTAGCACAAAAGGAGAATCCATCCTAGTTGGAAAGTGCCACTTTTCAGATTACATTAACATGCTCTATATAAAGATTCCAGGTAGATATTAAACAATACATAGCTATTTCCTGGCAGAAATTTTTCTTTCATTACCTAAAAATGGTGGTACTTTGTTTTTCCTTGTTTAAAAAAATAAAATATGCCCAAAGAATGAGGATAGAATTATTAAAATCTGAAAATACATGGTGAGGAGGTTTCATCATTTTTAGGGTTGAGTCTGGGTATGTATGCAAACCTTGTGAATTATAATCTCATCTCCCACTCTGCCCTCCTATGGTTTCATTTTTCCATCAGCCTGTGTTACGAAAATCTGGTGATATTTATTGTATATGTCCCAGCTGGATAAAACTGTAAAGTGGAACCAGCCAGGAGTTTTTAAGCCATTACCTAAAAGTTGTGCCTTTCTCCAGGAGAAAACTCAAAGCAAACTCACGACCTTAGAAAGAAATATATTTTTTAACCTTGTCACTGCTAAACTTAAAGAGTAACATGTTTACCACTAGCACTCACGTGCAGGATGCCTAGAGTTTTCCTTATTTCACAGTGTAGGACACGAAAGGAAACCTGACTACCAATCAGCGATAATGAGAACACTAGCTATGGCCGATTAATAAGACAATCACGTACTGCTTTGCTTTTGGCCGACATATATAAACTTCATAAAAGATGCATAGAGATACTGTAAAAAAAGTGAATATAAAGTATATTTTGGCATAAAATACAGCAATAAAAGGAGTATCAATATAAGAGAATACACGTGATTGTCAGTGATTTCACTATGTAGGGGACTGGCAAAAATTGGTGGGCCTATATGTTTCAGTTTGAGCCTGTTTGGAACTACTGGATGAATACAGCAGACTGACTCGAATTAGCAGTGATGCTGTCTTCAAGCACAGTAGGTAAGGAAGTTGGAAGAGGTCTTGTCAAAACAGAACTTCCCAGCTAACAGCCTGCTGGATAGGGCTTCACCATGCCTCCTCTGACAACAACGTGCCACACCAAGAGGAATGATGGCCACTGAGTTCATCCTCACCTGTGTGGAGACGAGACTGCTAAAGTCTTTTAATAGGAATATACACTCTTTAACCATGACAAATATAACATCTAAAAAGGAACATGAGTCATGGTGATATGACCAAGGAGGACTTTGAAAATTTCAGCCAGATGCTACATACCTGTTGCCTCAGCACTCAGGAAGAGGAGGCAAGTGGATTGCTGTGAGTTTGAAGCCAGTTTGGTCTACACGGTGTGTTCCAGGCTAGCCAACACTCCAGGGTGAGACTCTCTCAAAACAACACCACCGACAAAACATTAGCCAAGCTACATTTGGAATCTGGCTTTACATTTCTTAGAGGTTATTTATCATCCTTGTGAGGTTTCCTTAATGAAGAAATTAGGGGTTTGCTTTGTGAACACATGGTTTAAACAGGTTGACCACTGACAAAGAGACATGAAGTTCTAGTGTCATCGTTCCCTGGACACACCCCTCAGATTCCAAATTCGCCATAGTAGCGTCTCCAGGCCATTGTGTTTCGATTAGAAACACCTATTTAAAGTTGGACTTATATATGTCCAGGACTAAAATAAAAAGGAAAAAAAAAATCTCAGGAGAGTGAGTCATACGAAGTCTGCTGCAAAGGTAGCAAAATGAGGTCTGTGATATAAAATACTTTCCCAAGACTCATTTTCAACATTACATCTTACTTCTGTATCTAATTAACTGCGTCCCTTGTAAACGTCGGGCTATCCTGTCTCAGCTCCCTGAAAACAACAAAGGTTCTTTGTGGTCCACTGTGGATGGGCTGGAGGCTTTCCTGGGTGTTGCCATGGTTAGTTACCCTTCCATGAGGGAACCTGAGTGAATGGCCACTATTTGCATTCTGCCACGGTGAGGCAAAGAGTGTCACAGAAGTTCTCATAAAAACACTTAAAGGCTGACTTACAAGGACCACAAGTGGCTCTTCTCACCTTTCATTGGCTAGAAATAATTGTATGGCTCTATTTAACAGGAAAAGTACAAACTTACTGTGTGCCCCATGCAGGGACAGGCAGAAATCCTCTATAAAGTCTATTTTTGCTCAAATTTTCAGAAGTAAAATAAAGCCATAACTCCATCCACATTTTCTCAAAACGGATACCAAATTCAGAGATAAGGGCACAATTTTGTTGAGGATAGAGTTATTGCTTTTGTTTTCTTCATCCAATCAAAGTGGATGATTTGTGCTCCCCACTGGGATGAGATCTCCCTCTCTCTCCAGAAATACCAGGCCCTCAGCATGAGTGAGATCCAGAGATTTTCACAACTATCTGCCCTGAATCTTTAAGATGGCTCTGCTTTCTTTGCACAAGAAAACTCAGACACCGCTTCCTTTTCCACTGTTATTGCTCCCTCGGCATCCTCCCAGTATAAGATGACTTCCTGCTAACCCCTGCCAGGGTTGGTATCATTTCCTGTCCTGGTCCAGTCCAGACTAAAGTGGGATCATTTCCTTGTAAACCCCAACAATGCCTTTTTTCTTCTTTTCATTTTCCTTCAGACTCACCTTGAGAGGAGGTGTCTCCTTCAATCTCTCTGTGACGCAGACAGAGTAATAAGTAGATTCTGACAAATGCTGGAAGAGACAGAAATGCTGCCCAAGACTAGAAATGCTTTTCACCCTTTTGCCATTCTCACCCCTTCCTACCCACCAGCCATCGTTATCCATCATGTCTGTCCACGTACTTTAAAAAAATGGAATTATGGAGTTTTTGGATTCATATACATTTTAGGCAAAACACCTCAAAAATGGAGTTCATGACCCAAGATACTAATATTTCTTTAAGAAATAGATAATTATTTCACAACATCTAGGACTCAGAACAGATGCCATGGTCTATTTTTTATTATTATTAACTTGATGTTACCCCTATTTTTGCACTTACTTTAGAAGGAAAGAGAGTCTGTTCCCTCTGTGATATCACCATTCACATCTAAACACTTTCCTCCATGCAGACAGCTACACACACACACACACACACACACACACACACACACACACGTAATATATTGTGTAATGTACAGAAAAGATCTTATTATACATATAACATCATTATGGTGATTGGAATAAAAATGGCCTCCATATGGAGGCACGGCCTCATTGCAGGAGGTAGGTCGCTGGAAGTGAGCTTCAAGTTTTCAAAAGATTGAAAACTTGGTACCATTCCCAGTGTGATCTCTCTCTGCTGCCTGCTTGGAGATCAAGATGTAAGCTCTTAGCTGTTCCTCCCACCATGCATTGGCTCTGCCGCCATGGACTCCTGCAGTCAGAAGCTGTAAGACCAACGGCACATTTCCTTTTAGAGGCAGCCTTGGCTACAGGGTTTAGTCGCAATAACAGGAGAGTAACTAAGACAATCACTAAAATTGTGTGCATGTGTGTTAAGATCTTTTATTAAATGTGTGAAACAGTATGATGAGATATAGGGAGAATTTGAAAATAAACAAAACACCTGAGCAAGCCTATCATTACGTATGTGGCTGCCTTCAGGGAAACACTACCAAGATGTACAAGATAGACGTTTTAAGCCAGGAGTCATTTTCTTTCACTAATGTGGGTCTAGTGCGTTCTATGGGGAGTAGAACAGAGTAAGTACATAGCTTTTACTAAATAAATGATAAAGGAATACAAATTATTGCTCGAATCATGTTCTTTAATAAAGATCATTGCCAGGTGTGGTGGGGTAGGTGTTGCAAACAACGTGAAGAGGATATGAGAAAAGGAAAAGGAGGAAAGGGTGAAGACAGTCGAATTTGAGTATCGCTGCCATCCCAAGTTCTTCTCTCCCGAGAAATTTAATGCTCCCATCCTCTTCCATATTTTGCTGTGTCTTTGCAACATGCTATCAAGGTAAAGAGACAATGAGGTGAAAATGAAGTCTCTTTCAGTCCCTGTAACTATTACACGGGAAATGATGCTCTCCTGGTGTTTCTGACCTGGCTTTCAGTTAACGACCATTCCCAGACCAGAGGAACAGCACCATTAAGAGGGAAATCAGCAGGAATCACTCCATCAGTGATCAAAACAATGCCCATTTCAGAAAGCATGCTGGCCTCCTTGGTTGAAAATGATGCAGCCATTCATTTTGACGGGAGCTAGAGCCAAAGCTCACACCTCCCTGCCTCATAGGAGTCTTGAACATGCAGATAATAACTAAGCTAGAACTTTATGAGCATGCTGCATTTGTAATGGGGTCATCCTGGCAGAGCAAAATGCTGTAGTAATTTTGCATCCATTATAACTTAGAAATGGAAGCTGGAGAAGACAAAGGGTATCAAGGAGAGAGGGAACAGTCTGCAGATGTCTCTGTAATGAACTTCCACAAAGACAATCTCTCCCATGTGTCTATTTCCATTAGCCAGCTGCAGGGCTTCTAGAGGACATTATAGCTGTGCTGTAATGGCAGACCACACCCACCGTTCCCTGGAGACATGGGGATAATGTGGATGGCCTCTTCTTTCCACACAGGTCTTAGTGGCTCTGGAGAGTGTGTTCTGTTTATTTGAGAAGCCCAAGTTCTGATAATCATTTTCCCAGAGCAACTCAATTTCATGTCAACATGGCCGTGATTTGTAGTAAGAATTCAGTTGTTAAAGCTTGTCTCCATTCCTTACTTAATTATATCAGTTATGATCTAGATTCCTTCTCTTGTATCCTTATTCTTTGTGTGTGTGTCTATATGTGTGGATGGTTGTGTGTGTATGTGTATGTGTGTGTGTGTGTGTGTGTGCAGGGACACATATGGGCGTGAGGATAAATAAATGAGTGTGTTCTTGCATGTTGATGTCAGAGTTCAACTTCAGTATTATTCTCCTTGTGGTGCCATTCATCTTTGGGTTTTTTTGTTTGTTTGCTTGTTTTGTTTTGTTTGCTTTGTATTGATTGAGGTATCTTACTGACCTGGAACTCATTGATTATATGATCCTGGCTGATCAACACCCTGGAGAGATCTACCTGTCTCTACCTCCTCCATGCTGCAATTATGAATGTATATGCCTGGATGTGTGTGTGTGTGTGTGTGTGTGTGTCTGTGTCTGTGTCTGTGTGTGTATGTGTGTGTTATAGAGATTGGACATGAGCCCTTGTGCATGCACAACAAACATTTTACTGGCTGAACTGTCTCCTCAGTTCCTCTTCATTTTAATCAACAGGTTCCATGGGTGCATAAGATGCATATTGATAAAACCTACTACATAGGTTTACTACACATGCCATAGGATACAAAGTGTTTTTACTGGTGCTTAGTAAGTGCTCAATGGTGGCTTCTATTCGTGTTGCTATTCACATCCCCAAATAGGGGAAATATAAATAACATTCCATCAAAAATAAATGATGGCTTCCTATAAAACAAAGCGAATAAAATAACCATTCCATTTGTGAGATCATATTCTTATATATGGTCATAGTCTGAAGTTTAAAGCATGAGGTTAATATCTTATTCAAGAAATATGCATTAGGGTCAAGGCGAACTGATACACTTACTTTTCCTTGGAATGTGAGGATGTATTTTTCCTATTATAATATCTTTACAGGAGGGAAATTTTGCTGAACATGTGTGGATGCCTCAAATACTGCCAGACAGATATTTCTGAATCGTACATTTGATTTTAAACCTCACACGTTAGAAGGTATTATCTTTTATGATTTGTATGAGTAATGAAAGTCAAAAAGTATAAAGAAAACCTTATCAAATCATTAACTCTAAGGGAAATAAAGTCTTCCACTGTAAAGGTAAGCTTAGCTTGATGCAAACTAAACTTATGAGTCTTGTGGCTCATTCAGTTGGTATTTTAGCAGGCAGTTGGAAATCTAGGCCAGACACAAGAGTAATGTCTTATTTAAAGATAATACCTCAGGGAGTCATTTCCAGAGATGTGAGAGTTGAAATTGAGCGTGCCTGAGATCAACAAGAGAGAGACTTATATCCTGATGGGAATACAAGACCGTTCTCCATGGAGAATGGCTGCATTCAGAGGAGCACGTCCCAATCTTGGCCTTATTGACATTTTGTTCTGACTAATTCTTTATTGCAAGGGGTTGCCCTGTGAATTGTGGCATAACAGACACCGTCCCTGGCCTCTACCCACTAAATATTAGTGGCAGCTGATCCTGTAACTCCTGCTCTTTCCCCTTGTCTTGCAGGAGATTTGGATAACTCAAAATGTCTGCCAACACTAACGAATGTTCAGTTGGGTGAAGGCAGCATTATCCTGGTTGATGCGGAGACAGAACCAGAAAAGGTGGCTGAAACTTTCAAAGGGACCTAAAGCAAGAAACGACGGTAATAATGGGAGCAAACAAAGCAATCAAAGATAATAATGAAAACACAGCTCCTGGATTCAGGCATGCGGGATGAGTCTCACTTGTAAAGTTGTGACGAGTTTGAGTCTCAAACTATACCACAGAGCAGGCGAATCTGCAGCTCTGTGTTTGAGGCCCAGACTGCTGTATCTTAGGAAAACCTGCCAATGCTTCTGATACATCATAACATTGGAGAGTTCTGATTAGCTTTACATTGAAGTTCGGTTTAGGAAAGGTTAGTTAGTATGATTATTAGGGTGTTCAATAACAGCAGTTGGGGGAAATATATTGTGCTAGAGGAGATCAAGCACATTGGATGTCTCCCTAAAAAAGTAGACCATAAGGAGGCAGAAGCAGAGACTGATCACTGCTTTTCTAAAATACTACTCATGGTGTGAAGGGAAAATAAGTGCAATTTTATGACTTTATATTTATGACTTTAAATTTTTTATTTTCCTCTGGATAAAGGATACAGTCGCTTCCATTGCAAGCAAAAAGAAAGCACTGGTGAGGGAGAGCTAGAAGGCTTGAAGTCTGGGGAGATGCCTGGTGAACTCTCACACTAAGCAATGGGCCACCACTCTGCTTTCTTCCAGGCGCATGCCTCAGGCATTCAAAATGTCCAATGGAACAAAGAGGCCTGAGCTTAAGCCACTCGGGGATGTTAATTACAGGTTTGATACAAATGATAAACATTAATCAAGTATGTAGAACTTTCTTCTGGTCAGTGTGGGTCATGCCTTGTTCTAGTGCCATGATTCCAACCATGAGGTCTTCCAAGAACAAGTGGCAGTACCCGGAGATACTTAGGGTTTTACATGCGGGAGGGGAAAGTGATAGACATCAACTGGGTCCAAGTCAGAGATGAAGTCAAACATCTTACAATTTAAAAACAGATCCTTACCGCAAAATTATTTCACTTCAAACATCAGTTGTTCATGGGATGATAAGAGTATTCTATCAGAAGAAAATAAGCCCATGTTCCATTGCATTCTGCCATTCTATCTTACCAACTTAAAATAACAGTGATAAACTTTCCAGATTGGAATTTGAATCTCTAACATTTGCCTAATCTTTTTCCTCATGGCCCTTTTACTCAAAAAAAAAAAAAAAAACAACAACAACAAACAAACGAGTATTATCTCATATACACGCAAATTCTATCTCCTCTCACTCAAGACATTTAATTTCAGATATAATTTGTGTGTGTATTTGTGTTTGTATGTACATTGTGTGTGATGGGGTGGGAAGGTATACACAACATGTGTGTGAATGTAGAAGC
>NC_022009.1:26564317-26584209 GCF_000317375.1 Microtus ochrogaster | reverse complement strand
TGGAGGGAGGAGGCAGAAATCTTTAATAAATAAATAAATTTTTTTTTAAAAAAAGGATGTCATGCTCAATTGCTTCTCCACCAAGTTGTCTTTGTTTTTGTTTTGTTGAGACAATGTCTCACTGAATCTGGAATGCCTTGTTTCAGCGAGCTATACTAGCTGGTTACTGATCCCCTGGGCCCCAACTGTTGTACATACAGTATGTACTTTTTCCACTGTGGAAAACAGTGTTGGTGTTACTGATGTGTGCTGACCCACCTGCTCTGTTACGTGAGTGCTAGGGATATGAACTCTGGTCTCCATGCTTACAAAGTAAATATTTTGCCTATTAAACCATCTCCTAAGCCCCTTTTGACTCTATTGCTGTTATGTTTTGGTCTGTGTTAGTTAGGTCAATAGTTTAATGTTTGTAGTTTATGTCATTGCTCATACATTACTTGTTATTGGTCAGTAGGATATGTTTCTGCAGAAAGCAAACTTTATAGAGTCCAAAGAGTAGCCTGATTCCTGCGAAGGTATTGCATGTTACCTATGCCAAGTTCTAAAGGTATGTCTATACAACACTTCTGAATGTGCTTACTTCTCTTTTCTAAGTACACATGGTCAGCTGAATAAATCAACAAAAAAGACTCTAGTTTTTTACGTTAGTCCTATCTCCGAGTTTATTCATTCTAAGCTTGAAGAAACAAGACACACAACAGAGAGCTCTGCCAACAATTACAGAAGGATGGAACAGACAAGGGTTTGCTTGTTTGAAAGATCTACTCTCCACAATATTGCTGCCAGCCAGGCTTCAAGGCTGTTGTACAACTGAATGCAAAATGCATTCTTCCTTCCTTCCCCTGCCAGCTTACTCCTACAGACCGAAATGCACATAACCACAAGGTGGCTAGTGTGATAAAATGAAATGCTGAAGTGGGCGCTTGTGAAAGAGAGGCTGGCAGCCCCAAGAGGGGGGAGCTTTGCAAAGTATTACTTTCTAAATATCTTCCCTTGGAACATTTAAGATTAATGGATACGTGTAGGGAGTAAGAATCTGTTGATATTTTAGTCATTTGTATGTACTTGGTGTAGTTCATAAAAGTAAAATTATTAAATGCCATAATTAAATGATTACTCAGAAGAGGATTATATTAGAGTTTTTTTGGATGCTGCTTAAAATGGGATATCATTTTTTTAGGCTTCTGTTTTTGAAAGTTTCGAGTAGATAACTGTCATGAACACAGTACATTCGTTTTGCATTGTGGAAAGCAGGCTTTTGGGAAGAGTGGGTATAGTCTAAGTCATCCTTATGGTTCCCCATAGATTTCTCTCCAAAGCTTTTCCCCTCATAATATGCTTTATAATTCATTTCTAATGGTTTACTTTATTCCTTTACATGTACACAAGGTATCTTTGATATATGCACACCAAGCCCCAAGTTTTCTGATTATGCATTAAGCTCTGATAAGCTAATACCTCTCAAGAAAACTTTAGGAACATCAGTTTGGTGAGCATGCCCCTGGCATGAGTAGCCACAGGGACATTAAAGTGCCATGGGGGAAAGATGGCTACTGATGAAATTTCATGTCAGACACTAAGCATTTCAGGTTTTAACTCGGGATCTTCTGAGGGGTTAAGGATGGTATTGGTCTGTATCTACTTATCCTTCCGGGGGCACTTGCCTCTGGTATGTAAACCTCCACTCTCTCTGTCCCTCATTCAGACATCCCCTGCACTGATTGGGTGTCATGGTTCTCACCCTTTCAAATCCCACCCTCTTCTTCTTTCCACATTCTTTGAGTCAATTCTTCTGAATAGTATTTGATTGACAGAAAATTTATATAAAAAATAGTATCAAGTTCTCAGGTACTGCCCACTCATCTTCCTCTTTCTGTTAAACCATAGAACAATGATCCAGATAAGGAGGTTAGCCTACCTAAATACAACACTACTGACTAGACCATGGCCCATATCACCTATCAACAAAATAATCCATGTCCTGGTAATTCATGGCCATACAAAATATTTGTTATGTATTTACTATATGGTATCCATCATTCCAAACACTGTAAACAAATCAACAAACAAAGAAGCAAAAATGACCTCGGTGCTCTCATGAAACTTACACTCTACTGGTAAGGGCCAGCTGAATGCATTCTGAAGGCAACATCACTGTCATACATTGCTTCCGACAATGTAAGACGGAATGAGAGAGAGGACAGCTTTAGCTGAACATTGGTCTATGCCACTAGTTAGTATTAATGATCACCAAGATACTTTTTGTCACTCAATATATGTGTATATGTGTTCCTTCAATATTCATGGTACTACAGTGTGTACTAAGTGTAGAACATGTTTATGTAATGAAAATAGCTGTTTCATATTTTATAATTGTTAATTTTGCTACATCTAATTTAATTTGTTTTGCTATCTGATTTCCATTGGTCTTTCACAGATTATTTGCCCCAGTAAGCTATACCCTCACAAAGACTGGACAAGTGTGCTATTTTGCAGGCACTGAAAATGTGGGTCAAGGCTTGTTTTCAAGGGCAAGTGAGCATTTGCATGATGGATGATACTTTCAAACGTGTCTTCTATTCTCTTTAAAACCTCCTCATGAGAAACTGGGGACAAATTATTTAATATTCAGAGTATTGGGTACAATTGCTAAAAGAGCTACTTAAAAGTTTGTAATATACAGCAGGGACAGACGGCAGAGAAAACAGCAGTGAACAGACAGCACGATTCCCACTTCTACCAGCTCTTATCAGAGAACACACAGCTGCTAAGTTCTCAGAAATACAAAACAAATCTACCTAAATATTAATCTCTTTTAGGTAGGAGTTTAAAGGGAGTTTTCCAACACTGATTCCGAGATGAGGATTCAGTGGTCTCAACTTTCCCTTTCTCTGCTGAAGACTTTTACTTTCATTTTACAGACTTTCCAAAACATGAAAATGAGAAAAGATTGTTTTGTTTTTAAAAAGTATCTATATAAAGAAAAATATACATAAAACCCAGAAAAAAGAGAATAATAAAAAAGGCTAAAAAGCTTCTAGTGTGGCACATTGTGTGCACACACGAACACAATCTAAACTCGGGAGGAAAGAGAAGAAGAAGAGAGGAAAGAATGAGGGAGACGCCCTGGATCAACCAGGTAGCTGCCAGCCAGCAGACACTAGAAACAGGGAAAATAAGATGTACCAAAAAAAGTTAAAAAGGCCCGAGGCAAAAGGTAGGTAAAGAGAAACAGGTCAATTTAAGTTAAAAGAAGTAGCCAGAAATGAGCCTAAACTAGGCCCAGCATTCATGACTAAAAAGACATATCCATGTCATGATTTGGGAGCCAGTTGATGGCCCAAAAGGAATAGAAAAAAACTGCCACAAAGGAGTTTATTCTATAAAAATGATGAGAGAAACAAGTGTTCGGGCATCAATCTCAAAGAAAGTTAGGATTAGCTGGGCAGTGGTGGCACATGCCTTTAATCCCAGCACTCAGGCAGAGGCAGGTGGATCTCTGGGAGTTCGAGGCGAGCCTGGTCTACAAGAGCTAGTTCCAGGACAGGCAGCAAGGCTACAGAGAAACCCTGTCTCAAAAAAACAAAACAACAAAATAAAAAAGTTAGGATTATAGTCCCTGCCTTTTGTTACCTTAAAACCATGGCTGCAAGCTGTGCTGGTTTGAATGAGAATGTCCCTCCCAGTACTGGGAATTTGAACACTTGGTTCTAGTAGTGTTTAAGACATTTAGGAGGTAAGACTTTGAGCTGGGTTTTGAGAGTTTAAATACTCATGTCATTTCCAGTTTGCTTTTTCTGCTTGGTGCTTGTGATTTAAGACATGAGCCAAAAGCTCAAAAGAAACCTTTCCTTCTATATTATAGACGGTCTCAATCTTCTAATGGTTCAGTGCTTTTCACTTTTCAGCTCTTAATGCTGTGACCCTTTAATACAGATCCTCATGTTGTGGTGACCCCCAACCATAAAATTATTTTTATTGCTTCTTCATAACTGTAATTTTGCTACTATCAGGAATTGAAATGTGTATCTATATTTTCTGATGGGGTCAAGGCCCACAGGTTGATAACCACTGTTCTGTAAGTTGCCTTAGTCATGATGTTTTATCACAGCAATAGAAGAGTAACTAATACAAAAGAAAGGAACGAAAAAGCCAATGGTCCAAAGACTCTATGTGAGCAGAGTAAAACATTTGATTCTCCTACTTCTCTTTCTTCTATACTGGATTGCAAAGTACTTTCCTTTTCTCAAAGTTGAAAATAATTTCATTTTTTTCCGTTTAAGTGATTTTGGAGTGTGTGTACATTATTATGTTCTATTAAACTAAAAGCAGAAAACAGATTCATCTTAGGGAAAATTTGATCCTATTTGGTGCTATTCAAAAGATGTGTTGTATTGTAGTGTGATCACCAAGGTTGTGAAAATTTTTAAGATTGCCACTTATTAGTTTGAATTTTTAGCTTCAAGTTTCAGATGAGCTTCTGGAATGTTCAGTATCATAAGAAAAGCTATCCCCTTCACAGCTCTTCTATAACTCCTTTATTGTATGTATGGAAAATATATGGTTTTGTAACTACTTCTTTATTATATTTGTCATGAGAATAACAGGGATGCTCTCTATTTTTGGAGGATGGGGCAAAACCTGGGAGACTGAACATATTCTAGGGATTATGAAAACATTCACTGATGCTAAGTGCATAACAGACTATTTTCATTTTAAGTAAAAGAGAATTGGTCTGTCTGCAATTTGATGAGTATTCCTGTAAAATAATGTTTTGAAAATGGCTTGAAGAAAAATGATTAGGGCTTGGTTTGTGGAAAAATGAATAAAGCTTTCTACAGATTAAACTTGAAAATATAGGTCTGCCTTCAACTCAAGGGCATTCTATACTCATATGCATTAAAATACACACACACACACACACACGGACACACATGTAGGGTAAACCATGCCCAATGGGGGGCATGTTAGCCTCAGGCTAATGTTTACGTATAAATCTGGCGGGTGTGAGCCCCACTGGTCCCTTTTGTATTTCCTGCCCATTGCTGGATCCCTGGTGTTGTAAGCTATCCCTTCATTAAAATTTGCTGTTTCATATTAAGCTAGCCTGGTTATTACGCAGCATACACACACACACACACACACACACACACACACACACACACACCATTCAAAGAAACACATAGTCACTTTCCCTCCCATGTTTACAAACTCGACCACCTCACATTCAGTTCCAAGATGGCTTTCACCACTTCAGAAACTGCACTTTCATTTGCGATACAAGAAGATGGCATCCGTATTTCATTATTTATTCCAGTAAATTCATATTGGTCCTGACAAAATAAAATATGTATTTGTCTCCAAGTGAAGCTTAATATTTTTTGAGTTAAGTAATTCAAGTCAAATAAAGCATGCTTTTGTTTCCATACCCATATGCTGTATCCCAGCAATTGCTACCCTTATCCACTCAACAGAAGTTAAAAGATCCTCAGTTTCCCCATTCTCATTGATTTCCCCCCAGCTCTATGTCCACATACTCCTGTCAAAGTTTTTCCTCTCTCTACACCAGACCACATCCAATATACCCTCTTCTTTCTAATGCTGCTATCAAGGCTTCCTAATTGATTCTTTTCTACTCTTCTTTATAAGCCAGTTCTCTTTCAAATTATGAATTGGGTACTGGCAAGATGGCTAAGTTATTAAGAGCGCTTGTACACAGGTATAAGAATCTGAATTCAATCCATAATACCCATGTAAAAAGCCACGTACACTACCCTAATTCCAGTACTATGGTGAAATAAACAGGACTGTTGGAGTTTGCTGCTCCGCCAGTATTGCCAAAATGGTGAGTGAGCTGACATCCTCCTCTGTAGACCTAGACTATGTGGATCCACATGTATACCACCCCCACTCCCACCCACATACACACATATGACATATATGTATATATGTGTATATATGTATACAAGTATATATAGTTTTATATTAACTTGGTTATGTCATTCCCCTATCCATATTCTTCTGCTATCAAAACGATATATTAAAGGGTATCAACCATTACCAAATACCGCTATTTTACCTCATCATGTAAATAAATCTTCCAACTGATTTTTACTGCACTGAAATGAAGCAATGATTTTCATTGTTCAAGATAAAACATCAACATTTCAGAAACAGATTCCAATCTTGAGTTAATGTTTCAGCTCTCTACCTCGCATTGTGGCCTACAGTGTTTCAGGTGCCATGGTATTGCAAGATTATGGATCATGCTATCTTGATTTTCTCAGACATGCATGTAGAGCTGATAGGCCTGGAATGCATAACCCTTAGAACATAGGAATGAAAGTTATTTGGCAATGTAATGAAGGGGAAGAAAACAAGAAAGTTGGGAAAGCAAAGGATGTCATTCAAAATGATTAAAACTCCAGTGAGGGCAGTCTGACTCTAGACTTATAGATACATGTTTAGTATCTGTTATGTGCTAATTATAGGTCATGTTGTGGTGATCAGGAAGATGAAACTGACCCTTGTTTTCAGGAGACTTCAAGCATAGGTTAGAGAGTGAAGTGTGGAGAAGGAGAATGAGCAGCGGTAGTTGTAGAGGGGAAGGAAAAAGTGAAGACCTGAGATACGTGCAAAGGACTTGTTCCAAATCCCTTGCCATCACCATTGTGGACCCGTTCCTTGACCCAACGCTGTGGTGTTCTCTTTGGTGCCATGTCTAATGGGAAGCCTACACTGCCACTGCTTTTCTCTAGTAGCTTTTCCTACCCATTCCTTTGATGGCTTAGCTCCTGAGCAATCTTCTCTCTCCCTCGGTACTTAAGACTTATTTGCCAAGCTCTGTTTGAGGTGGCCAAGAAAAAAAGAACAGAAGGAAATGGAGAAATACTTGGATGAACACAATGAAAAAGATGTTTGGAAAACATCAAAAAACTTGATGGATTGTATAAAACTTAGGAGGAGCAAGGAGAATAGACTGAATGATTACTGAAACTCCAATAGGAAAATCACATTATTGTGCTTTGGAATGTATTTTGTTTAGTGTACTTTCTTTAGCATAAAGTGCAATAAAATTTAAATAAAGGAGAATCTACAAATCGTCATTTGAAACTTCATGTTCTCTTGTTTAAAACCTCAGATAATTCATGGGAAACCAAAAGGGTTGTTTAATTGATTGAAGTTATTATAAATAGTATGTACTGTACACAAGATGTAAGAATGGCATGTGTTTGTAATGAGAATGATACTACCAATTTGACTGTGGGTTATTTTTGTTCTACTGGTTGCTTATATGTGACACAATCAAGTCATGTGTTTCACACCATTTTCTTATAATTAGCATCCATACCATAGAACTGGCTGCCTAGGATTAAATCAAAGATGCCTGCCATCATAATTACAGGGGAAAACACATTATTTAATAATACATAAAGCATTTTTCACTCTCCATATATTAAGACCAAATGAACAACTAGGCTCAGACCTGAAATACCATGAAAACCATTTTAATCTTCCATGCAGTGAATGAATGCTGGAAAAATAAAGTCTTGATGAATGGCTCCTTCAGTTCACTAAAAATAAAGCTTCTAAAATGCTGGATGGAGCAGTGGCTAAAGCCCTGCCCAGGGGAAAAAATAAAATGCTAGCACACGATTAAAAATTTTATGAAAACCAGAAAAATGAGAATGTCATAACCAGAGGGAAGGTGAATTTCCTTTAAGAGATAAATAGGAAAGCAATGACAAACGGAATATTTTAAACTCTGTGCCAGGAGGTAAAAGGATAAATTACAATCTAATGAAAGGTCTTAATGAGAAGTCAATTATCCCAAAACTGGCATCAACGACTCAGACAGTCCACCCAATAATGGAAAAGATGGCAGAGGTTTTTTTTTTTTTTTTCCTTACACTTTCCTTAGAGCTGACTCTGACACAAATGGGAAACTACATTCATCTTAGAGATAAAAAGTTTGAAAAAGTCTTCGAAATTTACCAAATCAGTAATCCTAATCTGGGGCAGAGTGAAAGTGGAATGAACTTGAAGTCCGCAATAAGGAAGACACCCTGCCCTTGTCTACCTTGTCTGTCTTAGTCCTACAGGGATGCTCTGCCATGCATCTCCAAGTTCATTTGTTCACTGCTTCATCTTCCCATTCACTCACACATCACTCACTCACGGGTCCCATTGTCTAAAGTGTGTAATAACCTCTCAAGACAGGTGACAAGCTAGAAGAAAACAAAAATGTAGGTAGCTTGCTTCTTCTGATGGATTGATTGCATTTTCTGCTGCTGTGGTTTAAGTCCATGACAAAACAGTGTGAGAGAGAAATGGTGCCTCTGGGCTCGTGGATAAAGTCCCTCACGGTGAGGAAAGCCAGGTGGCAGGACTTCAAGCAGCTGGATATGTTGCATCCATAATCATAAAGCAGAGAACTATGAAGGCTCATGCTCCTAGTTTGCTCCGAAACGGAGCCCAGGGAATGTTCTACCACGTTTGGGATGAATCTTCCCATCTTAATTAGTCAAATTGAGATAATCCTTTACAATTATAGCCAAAGACTTGTCTCCTTCAACCTGCCAAGTTTACATTAACTATCGCAGCCAATAAAACAGAGGAGAAAACGAAATCATAGATTACTCAGCACAATTCAGTATTCTTTGACAATGAAGGATCAAAGCAATTTACTGTAAGACCCTAAACAAAAACTTACCTAATTAAAAAGAAATGATAATACGTTGGATAACTATGGACCAAGCTAATTAAAAGTTAAGCATATATATGTTCATGTACATGCATACAATGCTTCTGTATATACACGGATTTGCATGTGTGTGTTATGTGTGTGTGCTGGTGTGTGTGTGTATGTGTGTGTGTGTGTGTGTGTGTAGGTGCATGTATTTGTCTATAGATCTGTGTGCTCATTAGGTGTGTGATCTGAACTGAGCTAAATAACTCAAAGAGGAATCTCATATATGTGTCTGGGAACTAAAATAAAGATCTTGTGTATGTCAGAAAACACGAGTGTGAGGCTGGACACTTGGCAGAACTAGACAAAACAGTGTCTTGAAAGCTGTGTCAACAAGAAAGATCTATTTTTTTTTTCTCCTCAGAGTATCATGTAATTTTTACAGGGACTTAGTGGAAACACAAGCATGAGATTTGTGTCTTATAAAATGTCACTGTGGCTGCACTGTGCTATTGATGAATCACAAATGGATCTCTGGCTCTGTCTTCACTGCAGACCAACATTTGCAATTGCTTGCTGGACGTCTTCCACCAGGCACTTAAAACTCAAAACAGCTATGAACAAACTCATTATCTTTCTCTCCAAAATGTGTTCTTCTGTCTCTCACTCACCTTGGGGAGTCACAGTATTCTCAAGCCATTACTCAAGCCAGCTATGTTGCGGTCACTATTCTTCTTTCCCATTCTTTTCAACCATTGGCTTCCAAAAAAAGCCTTCTCCATTTCAATAGGTTCCCTCGGTTTTTTACACCCACATCAGCTCCTTCTTATAGTGTCAAGTCATCCTGTGTCCAGTCTCTGAAATACAATAAAGCCTCTATCCACCCCTACCATTGTCCATTTGCAAAATCTCCAAATGGTCCCATTTGGGTTTTTGTCATTGTTTTTTTGTTTGTTTTGTCTTGTCTTGTTTGGGGTTTTGTTTTTCTTATTAGCTACACTGTAGTAGGAAGACCAAAGGTTGGGTGCCTGCCTGGTTTTAAGTATTAGCTTAAGCCCTCCATTTGAATTTCTTGAAGAAATTATCTATGTTTTCTTTAAATATTCATCAGCAGGGCTGGGCAAGTGGCAGCTCCCAGATTTGATGAGAAGATACAGGGAAACAAGTAGTACAGGGTCTAGCCCATACACACACCAAAACTCTTCTAGGCTAATCTCGGTGTACTCTGCTTTCCTACCCATCCTTAATGATGAAGTTCAAAATGTCCTGTAAATGAAGGCTTTTATGACTAGGATCCATTCCTTTCTCCTTAGCAATTGCACCCTCAGTGCGATACTGCAATATTTTATAAACATGTCTACGTAAGTCTTTATATCTCTCTGGATCAGTTGCTTATTGAAGACTAACGCTATATTTCTCTGTACCCATATTATCATCTGACCCTTGGGAATCAAATGCAAGGATCAGGGGATGATTTAATTATGCACCACTGTAGATGCATTAATTCTGGCGCTTTTTGTTTTTAACATTCATAAGAATTCAAGTATTCTCCACAGTTTTTCACTGAACATGTTTTATAGGAGCCACAAAAAATCCCCACAGGTTGGGAGCCCAGAAATACCAGACACATGACATAGTTTTATACTGCAATCTCAGGCTATGCCCAAAGATGAAGGGTTTTGTGTCCCCATTCGGTGGGTGTTGAGCTCTATGACAGGGTATTTCATGCCTTGTTTGTCATCTAAATGACAACAGTGTCATCAAGTACTAAGGGGTGACCTGGTCTTTCTGGTTGCCTACCCGCAATGTAACCGACAGATCAAATGCTCTACAGATGAAGAAATACTCTTTACAAGGCAATGGAATCCTCATGAGACAGTTGAGGTTTCTCTTAAACTCTTCCAAAAGATTGCTCTCTATGAACTGGAGGACATTACATCAAGTTAGATAAATCAGATGCATATTCTCACTCATATGTAGAAGCTAAAGGAAGTTCATTTGAAAGAAGGGGGCAGACTCTTTCCTCATTTACTAAAAGGGGGGGGATTGGAAGCAGCATGGGGATAGAGGGAAAGTAATTAGTACCAAATTACCCTTAGACCAAAGGGATGAGTGCTGGTTTTCTAAAGCAAACTAGGAGGCCTCTCATTTACAACTACCTGTTATGTGTGTGATGAACTAAAGAGAGGAATCTGAAGGCTGTAAACACTCAATATTGCTTAATACATAAGACAATGAAAGTATAAATTACTCTTATTTGATCTTTACACATTATATCCATGAGCTGAAGTATCACAGGATGTTCTACAACTACATCCAATTATCATTTATCAAAAAAGTGGAAAAACATGCCTGTGATTCAAAATCTGAACAAATAAGCTGGAAATCACAGCAAAATCTTAGCATCAATTATGATTTCTTAGAGAGTTCTATGAAGGAAAAGGAAGAAACTAGATCGTGTTTTTAAGGAATGTCAAAGAGAGGTTAAGATTACAGAACTAAGGAAGGGAGTCCTGCTACTATTAATAGGAGCTCCGGACTAGTGTTTACGTGAAATTGAGTGGAAGAAAAACGATTTGGCACTTTGAAAGCAACCCCTCTCAGTATCTCAATCTCAATACCAACTGACATTCAATTTGAAAAAAAACCTCACCTTAGATATGAATGTGCTTAGGCTTTTTCTTATGCTTCCTTTCTTTCAGATACATAAGACTGTCCGCCATACCCCTAAAACAGATTCAGTGGTCTGCTTTCCTGGAGGGTCTCTTATTGTGATTAACAAAGAACTCCGTGTGAGCATAGAAGCAAAACACACACTAAAGGCACATACAGGAAAGAAAAAACTTGGAATGCTCTCACTGCAATGAAAACCATGGTTTTCCTCTTCCCCATGGATGGTTATCAACCCCATCTTGTGTTCATGAACTTGAAAACATCTTTGTCCATTAAAGATTATACTTATTTGAGGCTACGCCTTTTAAAAGAAAGTTGTTTTTCTGATTTTCATCCCAACCCAAGACCAAGATGATCCTTTCTTTACAAGATTATGCTGACAGCAAAGTCTTTGAAGAAATCAGAGGAAGCTTTAGAAAGGGAATTGGGTAAAATAAAAGATGCACATTTGTGGTTTTCTAGAGAACAGAAACCGCTATGCAATACCTTATTTTTCACAATTTATCCTAGAAAAATCCAGAGTCTGAGGAGTTAAAACAGCCATTGTTCATTTTGTATTTCACTTTCTCTTGTCTCATAAGACTTTGGATTTAAATAAAAGCAGCCTTTAAAATATTTTCATATAGATTTGAATTTTTCTGTGATTTCCCGGACAGCAGTATCATAGAATGGGTAAAATGAGGTCACCCAGTCTCAGAGAGGAAAAAAATGCATGTTCTATGTCATATTCAGCTCTTAGTCTGTGATGTATATATGTAACAAATGTAACATAGGTATAGCATAACATGCACAAAGGAGAAGAAGAATGGCTAATATCGGGGATGGGGAAGGATAGAAGACAGGCAAAGGACACATGAATTGTTAGATAATTGTTTTTCAGTTTTAACTCTTCCATGAACTTTTTGGTTCTTTTTTCTTTCTTTTTTTTCCTCATTTTTGGTGGAAAGGTTCATAACAATGCAATTGATGGCCAAAACAGAATTCAGAATGTCTAACTGTACCGAAGTTCACTGAGGTGTGCATACTTAAGGTCTGGGCAAGTGCTTTTTGTAGAGCGAACTTAATCTAGCTGTACAATTCTTTTATTTGCAGGATATTTACAGTGAAGCAATCTTCTTTAAAAAATAATTAAACATACCAATGCCTCTACCTAAGATAACTAAGAGAAAAATTGTTTCGCCATCACATTTTAAGAATGCATCCTCAAATTATATCCTATATAATTTGTTAGAATACACTTTAAGCTTGCCTAGACCCATTTGTTGCTATTGAATTAATAGAATTACACACAATCATTCTTTTGTTCTTGGAAACATATTAACTTAAATTATTAATCATATGGCTTTTCTGCTTACCGTGTGTTCTTTTTAGGACACTCCTCTGTCTATACACATTGAAACTCACCTGTATTTCCTGAAGCCTCTTTCCCTCATACAGTGAGGGATTCTGGGTCTCAGATGAAATTCAATACACATATAAGAAAACTATTATAGAAAAATGATCTTAGACAAATCAATAAGCTTTGCTTAGAAACTCACAAGTAGTATATAAAGTACCAGAAATTTCCTGATGATTCTTTGCAGGTCAATCACTATTTATTATATGGTAGCCTATCTCACACCTATTTATCTAGAACTGCTAACTAATAGAATTTTGACATTTCTTCTGAACTGGGTATCCTGGACGGTGCTCATGACAATGGGTGTGCCCCTCAGTTCATCCATCACGATGGACCAAACTAATTGTGAAAAGCTGCCCTCTGTAGCTCTTGACCAAATTATTTTGACTTTGACAATGGACTATAAAGGCCACTCTGTTGAGGGTTAGGCTAGGGGATGTCCTGAGGGTTCCTAAAATTGTTTCCCTCTCTAACAGAAACAGAAACCCACAAGGAAGCTCTGCCCCCTCTTAGTCTTTGAATATCAACTTGTGAAGGCATCTGAACAGCAGAAGTCATGCTGTCCTATAAGTGGTCAGGAATCCCAGCTCCTCTCTGTAGATGGCACTCTGCTATGCTTATTCTTGGCGCCACCTTGGTGTCCAGAAATATCAATGGGAGGCAGTGCTCTGTGCTCTAAAACCTCCCCAGCTCTGAGCTTATCACACATTTTCAATCCAACTTAAATAAAGGCGACTTAAATTGGAGAAAAGACCTAAATAGGCCAGACTCAGCGACATTACAGGAAAACTGGGGTAGGGTGAGAATGTGGGGGAAGATACGTAGCACGCCCAGAGCCAGAGTGATGCCGTGAGCTCCTTTGCGAGGAAACCACCCAACGAGAAAGAAAATAATACTCTCCTTATCGCCAAGAGTTGATGCGCATGTTTGCTAATTAGAGAAGAAAGTGCAATCAGGCTGCAAACACAACGAAACCGCTAAGTAAACAGTTTTTAGAAGCATATGCAATAAAGCATGCATTTTTGAAGGGGCCATGGGTATAAATGTAAAACGGAGGCAGAGATGCATTTTCATAGTAAAGATCAGAATAATTAAGGCTTTCCTCACACTGTACACCTGACACCATCTTAGACAGAGCGAGCCGGATGGCTGAGTGCTTTAATTCCAGCAGTAGTAAAATTCCTTGCAACCCAGCTGAAGTAAGTATCATAGGTAATCCTCATCTAACATGACTTCATAAGGACTCATTTTTCTACTCTGATAATGTGAGCTCACATCCTGGCCCAAGAGAGTTCTCCAAGGCTTGGAGATAATAAAACAAACAACTTGTAGGGGTATCCCTTTTTGAGGGGTATCTAGGAGCGGTAGATAGGAGAATATCACAAATCCAAACAACTTGCTGAGTAATTGCCATGAATCTGTAAGGGTATGATTCATTTGCTCTCCAGGGAATTTTTATATGTGGTTTTTGATATGAAATACAAACTGTAAAAATCCTGAATATTAGCACATGGATATATATTGCACTGTTTAGCGGGGAACATCACAAAAAATAACGAGATTTACTTCCTAAATGGAAAAATAACACAGTGAAATAATTGAGCTTATTTGATTTGATTATTAAATGCCCCCCCCCCCCGAGACTCCTGTGCTAAAGACTTTCATTCCGATGGTATTAAGAGGTGGCAGACATTTGGGGAGGTAGAGCTGAAATGAAATCAGACCATTTTTCTCCTTATAATTTGATTATTTCAGGTATTTTTTCACACTGATGGAAAGTTGACCAACACAGCCCGTGTGAAAACTGCTTATCCCTGACACTTCTATTGATGTGCAACTATGAAAATAAAAGGGAAAAAAGTACCAGTCACACAAATCTAGTCAGGAAATGCTATGAGTTCACACAGTCAGCCACAAATTATGCATTCAGCACATTTGGTCTTTTTCTTTGGGGTGTCCTACTCATCAACAAAGTTGATATAATCAGCAACTCTGTCCTGGAGTTCAATGCAAATTCATCTCTGCGTGTTCAAGTGTGTGTGGATACACATACTACATGGGGCCTGCATATATCTGTGTGTCTAAGGGAGGCAGGAAGCAAGCCCTGGCTGTTACCCCTCCATAATACCATTCCAGTTCTTTTGAGACAGTGTCTCTCATTGGCCAGTTAGGTTGGCCAATGAGCACTGATCACCCCGTCTCTACCCCGCTACACACACAGCACTGGAATTACAAATATGGCTAACAATACCTGGCATTTTCATAGTTTTTAATATGTGTGTTAGGAATCAAAATCAGGTCTTTGTGCTTGAAGCTATTACATAAGCCCCCATATTGCTTATTTTCATCTTCTACATCTAAAACATTAAACTGGTTCAAAGTTTGTGCTCAGTAAACTCATCTCACCACTTACTATCTTTGGTTATTATTATTAGTATCACTACCTGTGATTATATTATTATATTATCATAATAATTATAATATTAGGATTACTACCTGTGTGGCTGAATGAATGCATACGTGAAAGGGGGGAAACTCCCTGGTACCTGGCCAATTCATCTTGCAAGGGGTTTAAGTATTTAGTACACAATATTTTAGCTTATTGCAAATGACAGATTAGGTTTATATGAAGGAAGACACAAAGCTAGCTTAGGCCTAAGCCTATAATTATATTTTACAGAACATGAAGGAAAGAAAGAAATTATAGATAGTGATACTAATAATAATAACCAAGGATAGTAAGTGGAGAGATGAGTCAGGGTCTTTAAGCAATAACAACACTTATTGCTTTTGTAGAGAACTCAGATATGGTTCCCAGCACACAGGTGGTGTCTCTCTCAATTATCTATAATTCCATTTACAGGTAATTTGATATTTTATTCTAGGTTCTATGGGCAACAGGCCATGGTACACATACATACCTGCATAAAGCAAAGCACACATATAAAAAAGGAAGTCAATCTTTAAAAACCCAATAAGCATAAAGAATTACTTTAAGTGTTTTAAATAACAGCTGATACTTGTGAGTCTGGGCCTTTGGATCAGCACTAAATGGGAAACAAGCTAAAAGAGAATACATGGCTGAGAATAAGTATAAGTAGCAATGGCTGGCTTTAGAAATCAGTAATTTCTCAGAAAATTAGGAAACATCCTACCTCAAGACCCAGTAATATTACTTTTAGGTATATGCCCAAAAGATGCTGAGTCATACCACAAGGACATGGGCTCAACTATGTTCATAGCAGCATTGTTTTTCATAGCCAGAACCTGGAAACAACCTAAAGGTCCCTCAACTGAAGAATGGATAAAGAAAATGTGGTACATTTATACAATGGAGTACTACTCAGTGGTTTTTAAAAAAAATGACATCTTGAAATTTGCAGGCAAATGGATAGACCTAGAAAACATAATATTGAGGAAAGTAATTCAGACCCAGAAAGACAAATATAATATGTACTCACTCATAGGTGGCTTTTAGACATAAAGCAAAGAAAAAACAGCCTAAAATTCACAATCCCAGAGAACCTAGACAACAAAGAAAACCCTGAGAGAGACATACATGGATCTAATCTACATGGGAAGTAGAAAAAACAAGATCTCCTGAGTAAATTGGGAGCATGGGGGATCATGGGAGAGGGTAGAAGAGAAAGGGGGAGGAAGGGAGGAAAGTGGAGAAAATATATAGCTTAATAAAAACAATAGAAAAGAATCTGAAAAAAAAATCCCTCTAAAAAAATACAGAGGCTGTAAAAGCATTGGAAAGCAATTAAGAGCTTACTTGGCCTTATTCCCCCGCTAAGACAGTGGCTGGGCATCCCAACCTCTACTCTGCCTCTTCTTACCTCTCCCCTCCAGCAGAGATCACAGTACTCACAGCCTTGGCTACTTCTCTTTTCCCTCTCCTATTACAGGGACTGACATCCTTCAATCATGTATTTCTTTGTGTCAACTCCCAAGAGACAAGAGCAACACAGAAGGGCTAGACTCGAGGGCTCCTGAGGATTGTCTGTTTATTTGGGTTGATATCGCTGATGTTTCACAGAAATCTCTATTTTACCTCCCCCTCCTTCCTTTATTGCGGGGGGGGAGGTGATGGAGAAAAAAATGAGAAGAAAAATCAATCAGAAAGATCTATGACTCGTCAGCTCTGAAGTAAAGGCCAGTCAAGTAGAAAATAGAGTAGGCACTGCAGTGTGAGACCGCAAGACAGGGTGAGCAAGCTCCAGCCCCGGCTGCAATTATCTCTTGAAAACAAAACAGAATAAAAAAAAATGCACATGTGAATATACTCCCTTGAAGACAGATATTTATCTCACCTCTGAGGTACCCACATTTGGCTTCACAATGGGCAGAGTTAACAGTATTGTTCGGGGTTTTTGCAGCATCTCGCTATGGCCACATTCAACTGGTGGGCTTAAGCAACTACGCAAGATCCCTCAAAGGAAGCAAGGCACATCCCATGAAAACGGTCCAGGTCTCTGGTCCCAAGCTCCCCTTCCATCTACAATAGCACCCTAAGGATGCCTCTGGCCCTTTCTTTCTGTTCTCCAGCCTATATATTTTAAATTGCATCTCAGAATGTCTCAGTTGTTTCCCAGTACTCAGACAGCAAAGGTTATTGCCTATGAATGACCTTTAGGTAGAGACCTGCCCTGATTCCTTTCTGCTCAGAGCATCGCTTATTCTACACAGCCGGCTCCTGGCAGGCTCCCTTGTATCTTTAGCTTGAGACTTCCTTTTTTCACCCTCTTCTAGTTTGGCCCAACTGGCTTACTTGTAAACAACCTTGGGTATTTAGATTAGATATCTTATAATCCAGGGAGTTTCCCTACCCCCACAAACTTTCCCCAGAAGCTTCTCTCTGTTCAGCTAATAATTGTACAACTTAGTTCTTGATTATCTATTGCCCTGTGCTTCCTTTGCTCACTTAATTCCTCTTTCAAGGAATAGCCCCATCTGTTGGCTTTACATGTCTATGCTCAGTGTCTCGTATATGCTAATGGTAAATAATATTTGCTTAGTCTGAACGAATGAATGAGTGGGTGAACGAACGAATGGCGAATGATAAGCCACTCTAAATGCTACACTCTGTCGGAACACATCATAACCTTCAATTCCAGACTGAAAGCCCACATACCAGCAGAATTAAGATGGGATTTTTTTTTTTTACTTGATCTTTTTAAATCCAGGCAGAGGAAAGCCTAAAGTTCCTAAAAGCGGGAACAGTGTGGAAGTTTGCTGTACTCCTTTATGGAGTTCATTTAACAACAGAACCAAGCCATCATGCTGTCATTAAGAGAACGCAAGGAGTTATAGAATGGGCCGGAGAGGTGGATTCTCAAAAAGGTCGATTAGAGCTCTCAAAAACAAACATTTCATCAAGCAACCTTTGAAATTCTTGTCAGTGCTTGGTTAAAAATGAACCAGGTGAGCATCTTGGGGCTTTAAACACCACCAGAGCTAAAAGAGTAAATCGTGAAAATAAACACAATTAGCTGTACCTTCCCAGCCCAAACTAAGAAAAGGTAAACTCAGGCTTTGATTCTCTGTGCTCACCCTGATAAAGGCCTTAACATGATTGGTCCTTTGTTTCTCAGATTGTCCGTCTCGCACCTTCTTGCAGGGTTTTCCATCCTTTCCCTGGTCTCTGACCTAACAGTTTCCTTAATTTTTCTTCACATTTCCATTTGGTTCTTTGACTGGGAAGACATGCTGTGGGATGCATCCCTACCCTTAGGTTATCTTATCCAAGTACTAAAATGATTCTCAGATTTTCTGCTATCATTTGATTGAGTAGGCACTGACTGGTTAACTTTGGTCACATCCTTGTCTTCCATGCAAATTCACACCAGAGGAGGCAGCTTCAACCAACCTAAATTTGATTGGCTGTTGAGTTTAAGCAGAACCCAAACATCTCTACAGGCAGCAAAAGAGCAATTGACATGTTCAGGACATAGATGCCCTCCCTGAAAACATTGTGTGTAGATGTGAGTGTGTGTGTCTGTGTGCATGTGTGTGTGTGTACGTACACATGTTCCCACTTGTTAAATTGTGGACAAGTTTGGGCATCTGTATATTGAACTTCTGTGTCCCTCCCTGGAAGGAGAGAAGGTTTAGAGATGGCCAGAGAAGATACCCATTTTTTTGTAATATTCTTCAAGATATTTTTAAATCTTTTTAAGTAGCCCGTGTTCATTGTGTTATTTAAAAACCAAGAGAAAGAAATAAATGAGCTTCCAATCAGTTTCCTCCATGCTACAGACAAGGACAGTTCCATGTCTAGGTATTTTGAAAGAGATTGACTTTCAAATTGGTGTCCTGTTATGAGGACAGGTAACAAGGGAACATACGCCATAAAAGCCCACAAATTTAATTTCCTCTCAAGTTTGATACAGAATTGTCCATTCTAGGTAACCTTAGGATTGAGAAAATCTAAGTAAGATAATAAAATACAATGGATTTATTCTCCATTGTATTGCCTTTATAAAAGTAACTTTATTATTTCTTTGAGGACATGGGGGGGATTACCCTTGATTATAAGATGTGTGGTATAGTTTTATTTTAACTGAAAAAAAAACAATTAATTATACACAGCACACAAAGGAACACAAAGCACTGGTACATACAGTCCCCTCAATCATTCATCTTTGTTCCTACTTGGTAAGCAGAACCACCCTGCATTGGAAGTGTGATTACAAAGGTGTAAGAAGTCTTGTCTCGGCCTCCTGCAGGACTAACAGGGTCTTCAAGATCACACAGACCTGGCTGTAATTATTATGACACCATCACCCACTGACTCAAACAATCACCCTTCCTAGTAATACCTTTAACATACAGAATAGTCTGATTATATAAGCCACAAGCAAGAATGTGTGGGACAAAGTACCCCTTGGGGAACCTCTCAGCTCAGCCACTCCATTTCTTAATCCCTCTCTGTCTTCTGTCAGATCAGCTGGGAAAGCAGAGTAGGAAAAGGCTGTGAACAGCTCCTGAGAAACTGGAGGTTGTATCCGAGCCAGAAGCAACTTACAGCTCAGTTATGAAGTGTCACTGTTATTCATTCATGAATAACATGAATCTTCTTGCTTTCTACATACAGACAGTGAGACTATAGTACATTCCAGAATGTGG